>NC_091741.1:55134815-55339815 GCF_043380555.1 Nothobranchius furzeri | reverse complement strand
CCGTCCACACGCAGACACCCAAAACGGAGAAAACGCAGATCTTCACTTTGGCCGGAGTTTTTAAAAAGATCAGTTTTCGTGTGAAAAAACTCCGTTTACGTGTGGATGACAGGCCAAAACGTAGAAAAATATCTAACTGGACTGCATGTGGACAGGGCCTTAGTTTCAGCCCTGCTTCAACACACCTGATTTCAATCAGCAGGTGATTAACAGGCTTCTGCAAAGCTTGATGAGCTGCTGAGCAGGTGAATCAACCACTGAATCAGAAGTGTTGGAGCAAAGACATGCAGGACACCGGCCCTCGAGGACCAGGGTTCCCCACCCCTGCCATAGAGAATGTTAACCATAACATCAGTGTGGACGTAAACCCGTAAGGCATTAAAGAACAGAACAACTTTGGCTAATTTGTACAAAAAGTGCAATTTCTGTAAATGTTGAACGACACAAATTTCATTCTTTTGTTTTTATTTAGGATTTTACTCTTTTTTTAACCACGAGGCGGAAACCAGCTGCATTATGGATTGTGTTGCATGTTTCTTGTGACCCTGACAAGAAATAGAATCTCCCATCTTTAGTGTCATCAAGAGAATCATGGTCGCTCAGGCCTGAATGGCTGTTGCTGAACAATCGATACCGCCACATCAACATGCCCCGACCATCCACTGATGTTTATTATTTGTAGATCAGCATTTACACAATTTTCTGTTTCATTCCATCTCCTGTCTGAATGTAACCAAGCAAATATCAACATTTACAGCTGGGTGATTAACATCTGATATTTAAACTTTTAAAAATCAAACATTTCACTTCAAATTTGTTTCGAATTTTATAAAAAATAATGAAGCTGTCATCAAGGCCTTCAAAGACTTTCTTTAAAGCTAACTGTGTCATTTTAGTCCACCTGACCCACTGTAGAAGAACTTCCTTCAATCCTTCAAAATAAGAGTCTCAGTCATAAACTTAAATCTGAAGTTAATGAAAACCGTTTTGTAACGCTGTCGTTTAGGAAAAGTCAAGTTACGTTTGTTTTTTCTCGGGATTGAAATCTTTTTCTTGAATTTTTTTAGTTTTTTTAGTCATTGTGGCAATAAAACTTCATCATTGGATTAAAGTCGCATCAAATATCTTGCCACTGAAATCTGCCATTGAACAAAGGACGAATAAATAGAACTGTTTGAATAAAAGTTCAAAATTTTAACAACTTATCCCCTAAACTCACATTTTGTTCTATTCCCTCCATCTTTGTGGACCTTGGCATGCCTCTGTTGAGACCAGTGGGCTGTGGTTCTGCACATCTTGCTCCAGGTTTAACAAAAGCAGCAACTTATTTAAGGAGTTTTAAGAGTTTGTTCATTAAAAACACTTTTTTCAGGCTCTAAATACACACATTGGTAATAGAAATTAAGGAGTCCTGCTGTGAACATGGAGAAGTTTCTATTTCCTCTGAAATGTAGCGTGCTGCTGGAAGGGACCTGCATCCTTAAATGGTGAGCATTTCTGCAGATAGAACAGTACAGCTGCAGGAATGGCAATAGAAGAAGAGTTTGCTCTCAAACACAAACTAAACATTTTCTCTTATTTGCACATGGTAAGGATTGTATTCACAACTTTGTGATGTTATAAAATAATTACATTTTAGGAAGAAAGCCACACCTATCCACTCCCAGCTGAACCCAACACCACACTACTTCCCTCCACCCTTCTCCCTCCATTATCTTTGTGTTTGAGGAAAACCTTGAGACGTTCAGCCTGGACACTTCACAGTTCCACCTCCTTTTTCCCTTCCATCTTTTGACAGGTGTGGTCTGCACCGCCAAAAGGACAGATTTCAAAACGATTCCGTTGCTATTTTGAGTTAACTTATCATACCACTGCTTAACATACCAGGACAATGCTATAGAGGGTTTGTGCACCTGAAACAAGGTCTGAAAACGTTCCAACAATAATCATCTGCTGTGGATCACTTTTTATTTGGTCATTATTTTTAAACACTGATGTATAGTAACTTGTCATGAACGGGTTTGGTTAGTTCAAACAGAAACTCTGAAAAGCTTACAGGAAGCAGCAAGAAATGCGGATCAAGACCATTTTAAAAGATCACCAGGAAGTGTAGCTCCTACAAAGAAAACTACAAATAATCATGGGGGTGCCGATCAAGAACAGAAGCAAACAGTTTAACCCCGTCTGAGGGTTTTCATCTGGGACTGGGTGGGCTCTCCGTGAAGGTCGTTCCACATTATCCCCATCGCTTCCACATCATATCATCATTTCACCGAGCACTCTTCTTTTCTTTATTTCTTATGTAAAGGATACTTTAGAGGGAGAAGAGGGGAATGATGAAGGGAGGAAAGAATGGAAAGATGTCAGGCGATAAAAAAGGGGGCAGCAGATGAGTTTTTGATAGTGCGCGTGGAGCAGGAAGAGGACAGCCATGATGGATATTTGATTGGCTAATGCTTGGAGATGGGTCGCAACAAAGGGCACGACGTTCTGCACTTGTTCTCACCATCTCTCTATCCACTCTCCGCCTCGTTTTCTCTCAGCCTTGACGGAACAAGACCACCCACTGGGGACGGTTCTGATCAATGCAGTCATTATCTCTGCTGCACACACTCGCGCAGACGTAGGGGACAAATGAGGGAGAGATGTGCTGCGACTGGGTCAGAGCGGAGGCAAATGTAAATGTGTCCGGTGAAATATGCTGGGGAACATCGCACCATTAGCCAGGCGGCAGAGCGAGCTGACTCTCTGGCCTCAGGTACAATAATGAGTGGAGACTTCAGTCCCCCCCCCCCCCCCCACCACCACCTCCTCACTGTCTTCTCCCTCTACTTCTCTCTCTTCATTTGCTCCAAAGCAAAGCAACAATAATCCCCGCTGACAGATAACTCACTTTCTGTGTGTACCCGTGAAGCATGTGGCACCATGTTTGTTTGTCATGTTCTTGGGTGTGTGTTGAGTGTGTGTGTGTGTGTGTGTGGCATGTGCTGCCCCCAGTCCCAGTGGAGCAGCAGCGATCTGAGTCGTATGGTGTTATGACTCCTGTCTGTTAGCTCTGCACCACCTGTACGCACACCAGCGTTTGCAGACACAACATATTTGTTTGCTGTTTGTAATGGCTTTGCCCCGTAGCAATTCCCCGTGGAGGGGAGGAGAGGAGGGGTGAGACGACTTAAAACGAGAACCTGTCGGAGTGGGGGAGGAAGACGCAAATTAAAAAATCATGAGAAGTTAAAAATGAAAAAGGATAAGGAGCAGAGATGCACTGATGGTCCTGATGGGGGCAGTAGAGGACTTGATTTGATTGCCCCTCGGTGTGGTGAACAAGAGGCATGTGACACCAACTCAAAAAGATCAGTTTGTGACCATCGGTGGAGGGGCGAGATCATGGGAACCCCATCCAAGATGTCTTTCCTTACACCCTTTAATGAATCTCAGAAACTCTTCCTGTTAGACATCATTTGCAACCATTTGCAGAAACAGATTAAAGAACACGAGAAGATCTGTTTTATCTTTGCAGTTGTGATCCACCGGCCTGGACGAGACTCGTCTTATTTTCCCCTCCCCCGCCCTGCTCATAACAGGATAGAGCATTGAGGTGGCTGGTCACCCGTTAAACCCACATAATGCTGTTAGGGGGATATGGGACTGCACAACTATAGCCATCATTCTGAAAAAACAGCGTCAGACATCGAACACGCCAACCTGTTACTGCACTCATGAAGCTGTCGATGTGCTTTAAACACAGCCCTGCCTGAACGACAACCCAACAAGCGCACACGCTTCACAAAGCTGATTTCCAGCTGTGCGAAGACGAAGATGTAAGAAAGACCTTTTCCTCCCCTTTTCACAGCTGCTACCTTTACCTTATGTATGCACAATCAAGTGCATCCTTCCTATAACCCTGCACTGTGATGGTTTCCACCTATACTTTTATGTGTAGCCACTCTGAACAGGTACAAAGCACTCCCTTTGTGCTTTGATGTGTTAACTGGCGTGCAACAAGTTTGGTGCAGGCAAGCTTCTGAATAGACAGAGCTGTGGAAGGTTTGTTGACACCTTTTTTGTTATTGTGTGTCTCACTTTTCCTACTTCATAAGTTTTTTCAGTTGCTGAGCAGGTCTTTTCTGTCAGCTCTCGAGTTATTCAGCACTCAACGGTCATGTTCAGCTACTCAGAAAACTCTTTAACGAAACTTAGGGAAAAGGTTCTGGGACACTCAGCATTTTTCCATTCCAGAAGCTTTTTCCTCACTGAGATTTTTGATTTTTAATCAACGAAGCATTCTGCTGTCAACTGCACAATGTTTACAATGACCCTTTGGGCAAAGTTGCAATCAGAGCCCAATTTACTTGACTTCATTGACCTTAGATCGGCTTGTCTTGATTGTCTCAAAGCCTAGTTTCAGTGATGAAACTCAAAAGCTTGAGGTCATTCCTTTGTAGCTAAAACACAAATTTTCAGTCCAAACAGCACACTTCTCGGGGTTAGAAAAGAACACTCATTTTCTGAACCGCGCTCCCTCAGTAGAGTTAGTTAAAGATCCATTGAAGCATTACGTCACGTGCCCACACCCCATCAGCATGGTTAACACACGTAGAGCTGTAGGCTACACAAGTAGACAAAAAGACAAAAAATGTAACATTTTACGGGTTTCCAGCTGATAAAATACACCAAAGGCAGTGGTTACTGTGTTTTCCCATTAAAACACCCACAATGTGGCAAAGTCTCATGACAGAATAAAAAAGTTAAAAGTCTGACCCACATGTCCAGACACAAACACGTTCTAGTCATCTAATGACTCATGTACCTTTTTTAATATATATGAGTATGCGAGGCCATGAGGGCAAGGAGCCAGCTGGGGAGAACCGACCAACAGCAGCAGGGAGGAGCTGTGCTGCTGAAAAGTTCAGTGTGACCCGTGGCAACAGTCCTGTTACAATAATTACCCAAAATGTGTTGTGTATAGGAGCGCACAGCCACAAATGTTGTTTGTGTTTCGGTTTAAGTTGAAGAGTGGTGTCACGGCAATCCTTCAGCATTAACCCGCAAAAACGTAAATTTTCTCAGCCGAGAGGCAATACTACAACTGGAAAACCTGATACCATTCAACCTTTCTGCTTCTAGATGCTTGATTTCATTCGGGTTCATTCTTGTTGTTAAATGTTTACCCGTTGGTAAATTCTCTCAAATCAAATTATGTAGCATTTTTAAATAGCCTCAGCTTTGCCCAAGATCCTGACATTCTTTATTTGTTGAGGAATGTGAACTTTTTAGTAATCGTAACAAATGGAGATGTTTCAATAGAAGCCAATCTCACATGAAGTATGTCTGCTTGGTATTAACGTCTCCCAGAGCTGGACAGATGCCCCATGGAGCTGTCACTGTGGGTAAATCAGAAGGTCTTACTATCTGTTCTCACCCACAGCACATCTTTGCACCAACATATTGGCCTGTTTTTCTCCCAGACGCCGTTGAGATAAGATGTCTACCCCCAGGGAGATGGCTCACATTCAGAAACACACACTCAGACACACACAGAAACCGCAGACAGTTGATCCCCTCTTAGAGGGTGATGGTTTTTGTTTGTCCATGGCCTGCTGCTTTCTCACCCCGGAGCAGAGCGAACACCAGAGCAGCACATCTCCGTCATTCACAGTCATAAACTGAACATAAGTCCGGGGCATCACACAGACAAGAATGAAGACAGGAAGGAAAAGGACACGAGTGAAAATGACTTAAACAAAGTACCCCTGAGGGATTTGGACTCTTGGGTCAGAGGGGTGAAAGGAGGCTATGGAGAGGAGGAATCAGTGGAAAATGTCTGCAGGGCAGACTTCTTTACAGTTCCAGTCACACTCACTGAAGTGCATTAATGTTAGACTGAGCTGGACACCAAAATACTTTCTGTCCTGCAAGTATACAATATGTATAGAGTACAATACACACACAGACTCTGAAAAACAGCAGCAAATAGCTTTTCTGGTTTCTCAATTCATATTGTGGCAATAAAATGCTCAGGAGTCAGTAGTGACAGCAGTATTGAACAGTAGAACTCCTTTTATTAGCAATGGTCAGAGCCAGGTCATGAACAGACATCCCCTTCTCACTCGTGGTTCACCCACTTGAATATGCCACTCAGCACTCCTGGGTAACAGGAAGTAGCAACCAGCAACCGGGAACACCAGAACAGCATAACACCAATTAACCCAAAATGGAGGATGGAGTTTCATGCTGTTCCTACTTTACCAGTCAACAACAAAGTCAGTGAGCCTCGAGGGCAGCTGCCTTTGCCTCCGGCTGGCTCTCGGGCTCCTCGGTGTCTGTCTGAAGTGTGGGAAAACTCTGCGGTGGGGGAACTGTCCCTAAGTCTCCTTCCACAGGGTTGGCCGGTTGGTCTGGGGCAAGGCGGTCACGGTGAAGGACCACCACCCTACTCCTTTTCCGCAGTCTCCCTCGGTAAACCACATCAGACAGTTTTTGGAGAACCACACAGGGTCCAGCCCACTGGCTGGTGAGCTTAGGGGACCGTCCCTTCTTCCGGTCCGGGCAGAATCGGTGGAGAAGGGGCAGAATGTCATAACAGACCTAAACTCTCTTACTTCAGCTTTGATGTCTGGCCGACCCTGACTCGCAGGAGCCTCCAGCAGGTATCGCTCATCCACCTGCCTTGGAATAGACAACTCTTCCCTCCGACGCTGCTCTTCAGCATGCCTTGACAAAGGCTGCTCGCCACCGTGTCGTTGCCATTGTTTGGGCTGGTTGACGTTAAAGGCACAATCTCCACCCATTTCCAGGTCAGCCAGAAACTGTTCAATTTCTCCCACTGAAGTCATCTTAAAATCCCACTTCTGACACCAGTGGGGCAATTAAATGCTCAGGAGTCAATAATGACAGCAATATTGAACAGTAGAACTCCTTTTATTAGCAATGGCCAGAGCCAGGTCATGAACAGACATCCCCTTCTCACTCGTGGTTCACCCACTTAAATATGCCACTCAGCACTCCTGGGTAACAGGAATTAAACCAACTCTAGTAACTGCTACAATATAATTATCTAGAAAATTTGAGATGCAGATTTCGTGCTTTGAAATGTTTAAATGGAGAGCCTGTTTTCACCCTTCCACCTACTTTTATAGTTAGAATGTAACTGATTACAGCTTTGGAGAACATATGCATAAAGGCAGTCTGGCATTTGTATGTAAATCTCCCTCTTCTGCTTTGACCAGAACTCCCATAGAGCTCCGGGAGTTGACGTCGCTTCTCCCTGCATGCAACAGTTCAAATCGAAACGGCGCCATCTTGGCACGCAGAAGGCCGCAGCTGGGCTATTTGTTATTGTCAGAAAACTCAGTCAAACGGGAAATATGGTAGATTCCTGTTGTACCCCAGGATGCAGAACAGATGGGGACAAGTCAAGGGAAGATCCTCCTACAGGATCCCCCAAGATCCGGAACGCCGCAAACGTTGGATCGTTGCAATGAAACACGCTAGTGACGGGCTAAAATGAAGCTGTGGGATCCCGAGAGTAAAGGTTTTCGCTTATGCAGCGACCGCTTCATATCAGGTACTTAAACCAACGTTTCCTCAACTGTGATTGGTATTTATTTTAAATGCTTTTATTACGATTCTTAGTGGGCTTCCTAAACTTATTTTGGCATGGCTTTTTCTGTCTTATTACTCATAGCAACAAGTAAACATCACGTGCATGCTGCCGTTTACGTGTCTTATGATCACAGCAATTAACCAGCTAAGCTGTATTTCATTTTTAAGCAGTGGTTGATCAATTGTCAGATCACACATAAAAAGACACTTTGGATTGCCATTATCTGTCTCTCCGAGACAGATCTAAGACGGATCCTGAGACGCTCCTGCCTGACATATTTACTTTATTCACCGAAAAAAAGCAGACTAGTGATTTCTCTTGGAGTTCAGTTTATACATTCAAACAGCACAGCACTCTATTTAAACTACTTACATGTAAATCTATGTTATTTGTCCATCCATCCATCTATCCATTTTCATCTGCTTATCCGCAGTCGGGTCGCGGGGGCAGGCCCAGACTTCCCTCTCCCCAGCTCCTCCGGGGAAATCCCAAGGCGTTCCCTGGCCAGGTCCGCTCCGACAGCTTCTGGCATTTTTAAAATGTATCCCAGGGGCATGGTATGGGTCGGAGATGTTAAGTTTATTTAATTTCTGACTATATAAAATGATTTCTTCGGTTTTAAAGTGTGAAGTAAACTCAGACGGAGTAAAATCCAAGCCGATCCCGTTCATTTTGTTTACCTTTGTTGCCTGCCAACATGGCGTCTACTCTCTGAGAGTCACGTGACGTCCGGAGCTCTATAAATTTGAGCATTTCAGTTGGAATTGTTGGCCACAAGTGACCATTTTAAATGATTAACAAAAAGTGCACTGTTGACAATGTTCAAGGTTTCCAGGAATACATTAATTTAATTATTTAAATTAATAAAATCTGAATTTTAAAGCTGGGAAGTTAAATTACTGTTTAGTTTTAGATTTTAGAAAACACAATGGAACATATGGTTCAAGAACAAAAACATTCATTCATTCATTTCCCTCAGTAAAGTTGCAGGACGCTGGTGTTTTCAGCAGTCAGGCGGGAGTTACAGCCCACAGAACAAACGATGGAACAGAAAACAGGCAAAAACCTGATTCTAAAACAAGACTAACACACTTAATGATTTTTCGTAATTTTTTGCAGTTGTACTTTGGTTAGAAAACATTCTATTTGTGGTGACGTATCTCTTTTTTCTCCTCTATAAAGCACTCTGTGGTTAATTGTATAAAAAGGGCAAGCAGTTGTAGCCATAAATCCATCAATTCAATTCAATTCAAGTTTATTTATATAGCGCCAAATCACGACAAGAGTCGTCTCAAGGCACTTCACATAATAAACATTCCAATTCAGGTCAGTTCATTAAGCCAATCAGAAATAATGTTTCCTATATAAGGAACCCAGCAAATTGCATCAAGTCACTGACTAGTGTCAGTGACTATACAGCAATCATCATACCAAGCAAGCATAAAGCGACAGTGGAGAGGAAAACTCCCTTTTAACAGAAAGAAACCTCCAGAGAATCCTGGCTCAGTATAAGCAGCCATCCTCCACGACTCACTGGGGATCGAGAAGACAGAGCAGACACACACACACACACACACACACACACACACACACACACACACACACACACACACACACACACACACACACACACACACACACACACACACACACACACACACACACACACACACACACACACAAGTAATGTGTCTACAGTTATATTGTGATGTCTTAGTAAATATTCTATTTGGTGAAAGATAAACTTTATTGTATTTATCCTAGTGAATCTATAAGTAAACAGATAAACTAGTATTAGCACATCAAAAGTCAAGGAAACCACAAAGTTATTATCAGGAGAGAGAGAGAGATCAGGATTAAAATCATACATTTTATCCCACATTAGACACAACAGGTCACCTGGCAAGCCATCCTATGAATGTGACTCAATAGTCTGACAAACAATTGAAATTTTGGTGTGGGGTCCACGATTTTCTTTAAAACTGTCTCCACACGCGATTGGGCAGAAGCAGAAGCAAATGCATCCTCTTTGAAATAAAGACTTTAGTACGTCTTTCTGCCCCCCCCCCCCTCCCACGACACTCTCCAACCCTACACACACACACACACACACACACACACACACACACACACACACACACACACACACACACACACCTACACACCTACACACACACACACACACACACACACACCTACACACCCACACACACACACACACACACACACACACACACACACACACACACACACGGCTCACAATCATTTCACTCACCTTTGTTCTGTAAATGCATCCAATACATGGGAATCAGTGGTGGGGGTTGCTGCCAAGCAACTAACTTCTCATTCTCTTTCTGAGCAGTGCCAGGAAGTATTTGGATGGACAAGCTCAATTCACCAGATTCAAGACATCAACCAACCACATTCCAACGATTGTGTCCTCAGCTTGCAATAATTTCACTTACCTAGACAAAGCATTGACTTACCTTTGTTCTGTAAATGCATCCAATACATGGGAATCAGTTTTTTTCATTCATCAAGTTTACAGTAGGTATTTTTTATTTTATTTCTCTTTGTATCATGAGTCATACGTCTGAATATAGTGATGTGTTACCGGATTGGTTCGATCTGAGTGGACTTTCAGAAATGAATTAAGTAGATGATGATGATGAATTAGCTTCAAATGGGATTTTAGATCGAATTCTAGCCTGCCAAACTCCTCCTCCTTCAGATGAGGCAGAAGAAATTCTATTAAATATGGATCTACCATCTCCACAAACTTTAGATGAATTTTGGAGGCAAATAGAACAATCACACGATGTTAACCATATGCATGAATACAATAATTTGCTGCTGCCGGATTGGTTTGATTTAAGCGGACTTTCAGAAATGAATGAAGTAGAGGACGAATTAGATTAAAATGATGAGATTTTAGAACAAATTCTACCCGGCCAAACTCCTTCTTCAGTTGAGGCCGAACAAATTCTATTAAATAAAGATTCGCCATCTCCACAAAGTTTAGATGAAATTCAGAGGCAAATAGAACAATCATACAATGTTAACCAACGGGGGGAGGGGGCGTTAATGTTGTGTCCCCTTCCAACAACGCTTTTAATCTGCGTGAAATTTAGAGAAAGCGTCTCTTTTTCAATAAACCACAGAATCACAGACCCTGCAGAGTTTTATCTCAATGTTATGGATATATTAAATAGATTTGCCGAAAGGGGAAGTCAGATTGCTTGCGCAAATGATAGGATTGAGTTTGAAATCAACACTCAGCATTCAACTCACCACGTTAACTTTAATTATGATGGAGCAAATATGATGCAAAATTTTCAGCAATTATTTGACAAATTAGTCCAATCGAATGAAGCGCTGGCGGCTGACAATGATTTTAATTTCAGACTGCAGGTGGTGAACAATCCATCCGGTGCTGGGAAACGAAAAATTGAGAGTATTCTTGATCAGGAATTAGTGGATAAAAAGCAGATTCATCTAATTTCACCCCCCGAGAGCGATCAGGCCTTGTGTTTTGCGCTCAGCTTAGCCGGGCTGTTAAACCCCGCAGCGACAGATACGGAGTTAATGGATGCGGCAAAAAATATTCATCATCAAACCGGGCTTTCTGTTCAAACCCCCATTTCATTCAGCGATGTGATTCATTTTGAAAATATTGTTCAAAGAAAAATTGTCATTTTTTTCAGGACCGCCAAAGTCATTTCTAAATTTGAAACGGATTTCTCCGACCGTTCGAACCCGTTGTTTCTTTTGCTGCTTAATCACCACTATTATGGCATAAAAATATTAAAGGTTTTTTAGGCGCTAAATATTTTTGTTTTTGGTGCTTTACCCCCATCAGACAATGAGTGGGCATCATTGTGCATGGTTTTGCCATGTGTGTAATAGCAATTTATGCAAACGAACAGAAACCTCGCTCATCACATGCGGTGATTGTAACAGGATATGCACAAATTTAATCTGTTTTCAGAAACACAAAACACCTGTTTACAGACCTCAAGCGGACAGGGCTGTTTCTTCTTGTGAATTGCTTAAAAAATGCATGAGTTGTAAGCGTGTTTATTATACCGCTATGGGGAAAACCAATTCAGGCCACGTTTGTCCTACAACTAAATGCACCATCTGCAAACAATAAGCGGTCTACGGTCATCAGTGCTTTATTCAGCTTGAAAAAAAGGATGAAAGATTAATGGATAAAGTTAAAGGATAAAGTGGCAGCTGTAAGCAAACAGTTAACTCAACTGGCCACTCCTGAACATTCACTACCACAAACTCCTTCAAGCCCAACCATCTAAGGCCCTACTGCTTCATTTTCCTCTTTTTCCCCTGTCACTGAGAACTGTGTGTCCAAGCTTCTCACGTGCAGCCGCCCTACTACATGCCCACTTGACCCCATTCCGACTAAGCTGCTCCAAGCTATTGCTCCTACAGTAGCCACAGCAGTCACACATGTGATCAACGCATCACTGACATCCAGTACATTTCCCACCTCTCTCAAGCATGCTCAGGTTAAACCGCTGCTAAAAAAAACCCATCTCTTCCTCCATATCATGTGGAGAACTACCAACCTATCTCCCTCCTCCCTTTTCTGTCCAAAATCATTGAAAGGGTGGCTTTCAAGCAGATCACAGAATACCTCTCACAAAACTGTCTGCTTGACCCTTACCAATCTGGGTTCAAAAAGGGCCACTCCACTGAAACTGCTCCGTTAGCAGTGACTGAATCCTTAAAAGAAGCTAGAGCGACAGGCAAATCCTCAGTACTCATCCTGCTCGACTTATCGGCAGCATTTGACACTGTCAACCATGGCTTCCTTTTGTCCACACTCTACCATGGGCATCACAGAGAAAGCACACACCTGGTTTGAATCATACCTCACAGGACGACCATTCAGTGTATCTTGGCTTGGACAATCCTCTACCTTGCACCATCTTGCCACATGAGTCCCCCAGGGCTCTGTACTAGGACCTCTTCTCTTTGCCATATACACCACCTCACTGGGTGAGATCTTTCGATCACATGGCTTCTCCTACCACTGCTATGCAGACGACACCCAGCTGTATCTATCATTTCCACTGGACAACCACACTGTCTCTGCACGAATATCAAACTGTCTCTCTGACATATCAAAATGGATGAAATCCCACCATCTCCAACTCGACCTCTCTAAAACTGAACTACTTGTCTTCCCAGCAAAACCATCCATACAGCACAATATCTCAATCTAAAATGACTTCCTATCTCTGGCTCCTTCAAAGGCAGTTCGAAATCTGGGTGTTGTTATTGAAGAACACCTGACCTTTAAAGATCGTGTTGCCTCTGTTGCCCGTTCATGCCGCTTTGTGCTGTATAACATACGAAAGGTCAGACCATACCTAACACAACATGCCACCCAGCTCCTGTTGCAATCTACTGTCATCTCCTGCCTCGATTACTGCAATGCCCTTCTAACTGGTCTTCCAGGCTGTACTGTGAGGCCTCTTCAAATGGTCCAGAACGCAGCGGTGCGTCTGGTCTTCAATCAGCCAAAAAGATCACATGTTACCCCTCTGTTCATTGAGCTCCACTGGCTACTACTAACAGCATGCATCAAATTCAAATTGCTAACACTAGCATACAAAGTCCGAGATGGTACGGCTCCCATCTACCTGAATCCTCTTGCAAAGGCTTACGTCTCGGCCCGGCCGCTCCGGTCATCACAGGATCGCCGGCTAGCAGTGCCTACACCACGCTCAGGACAATCCAGACTCTTCTCATGCATCGTTCCACAAATGTGGAATGACCTTCCAAGCACTACCAGAACTGCGGCTTCCTTTTCAATTTTCAAGAAACTCCCGAAGACCCTGCTCTTCAGAGAGCATCTTCTTGACTAGCACCTGCACCCGTCCCCCCTCTCTACTGTCCACTCCTTGTTCCCTACTCCCCATGACTGATGTCAATGTTGTTGTTGTTATTGTTGTTGTTACCTCAAGGGCAATATGCCGATTATCACTTGTAAGTCACTTTGGACAAAAGTGTCTGCTAAATACAAAAACATAAACATAAAGTCATTTATTATGACACGGAAACATTTCAAGATCAGAACGGTGTGCATAAACCGTTTTTGATCTGCGCAAAATCCGATTCAGGCGAGATTTGGGAAAAATACGGTGTGGGATGCATACAAGATTTCATCATGCAGATGAGGCGGCCTAAATTCAGCAATTATACAGTTATTGCTCACAACGCCAGACGATTTGACTCCTATTTAATCCTGAGAGCCATGATCCAATTAAAAATATTACCCGAAAATATTCTCATGCAAGACTGCAAGATCCTATGTTTTTCTGATCCAGATTTTGGCTTAAGATTTATAGATTTGTTAAGTTTTGTCATGATGAAACCAGCCAACCTTCCGGCGGCCTTGGGATTTTCAGATTCATGCAAAGGCTTCTTTCGTCACAAATTCTCTAGGGAGGAGAATTTGAACTACATCGGGGCTTATCCTCCTGTCTCCGATTTTGGCATTGATCAAATGTCTACGGGGCAGAAAAATACATTTTTAGAATGTTTTAGAAAGAAGCAGCAGCTTTTTGATTTTAAGAAGGAAGCAGTGTTTTATTGCGGGAACAATGTCAAGATTCTCTGTAAAGCATGTGGAATTTTCAGAGAAGAGTTTTTTACTGAAACAGGGATCGATCCTTTAAAATCAGTGACCATCGCGTCCGTGTGCATGCGTGCATTTAGATCAAATTTTTTAAAACCCGACACGTTGGCAATCCCTTGTACTCTTGATTATCGTACTCAACAAAAACCATATTCAACAGCGAGTATTGTGTGGTTGGAATGGTTATCTCATTGTCAAAATGTAGATTCAGCACGCTTAGAACGCTACCGGGGAGCGGAAAGTAGGAGAGTTTTGTCTCGATGGATTTGCGGTGATTGCAGGAGCCGCACACGAGTTTGAGTTTTTAGGGTGTTTTTTTTCACGGTTGTCCAAAATGCTTCCTACCGTCTGGAATGTGTCCTCTGAGAAAAATCACTTTTGGGGAAATTTATGACAAAACCCTTGAAAAACTACAGATGCTAATCAGTGCACCGTTTAAAAGTGACTGTGATTTGGGATTATCAATGGCACGAGATGATGATGAAAACTAATCTGGAGGTGAAGCAGTTTGTGCAGGAATATGACCCCCACCAGAGAGAGATTGCGTCTGTGGACTGGCCTGGGAACAGCAGGAATTGGTAACTCAGACTAGCTGGTGATTTACTGTTAGATTTTTAAACTTCTCCAGTTTACCATCATGTATTTATAAGTTTTTATGCCATAGAATCTTTTTGAATGCTCTGCTAGTTGATATTGATTCTGAATGCCTTCAATTGACCCTCCACAAACTGTTTCAGCATAAACTGAACTAGAGTCCAAGAACAGATGAGGCAAACTGCACTCAAGCTCCATTGGAAGAAAATATAAAACTTGGATTTAAAGAATTTTAAAGCTTGCAAGTCAAGCAAACAGGCTTAAACCAATGACCTCCTTGTTCAAGAAGCAGGAGTTTTCACATCGATCTCTTACGAGTTACAACTAAATATCTATGCTCTCGGGTTGTGATGTTTCCTGGGGTTGTTAAATTCTTGATATTTATTTTGTGCACACAACACCACTACTCTAGAGACCTTTGAAAAAAGAGTAATGTTGGTGTGCTACACAGATTGCAATTGCAAAAAAAAAAATCTAGTTGTAAAATCATGTCAACGCCAGTCATGCTTCCCCATATGCCTATGTTCATCTGAGTGTGTTTTTATCCTCTTTAGCCAAGCAGCACTGTGGTTTATCAGGTTTTGGAACATTTGTAATAAAGCTTGGAACATTTTCTGCTTCTGTGTTGACCTAGAAGTCATTTATTTATGTAAAGTTTACTTTACGTTTACCTGAGCCTTGTTTAACATGCTTGTTGAAAAAACACCAAGATTTGCCAACTGATGTTGTCAGGAACCAGACTTGTTACGGTTAGCACCACAAGCTAACTTACATTTGTGCTTTGTGCATTCAAACACTGAAACATCTTCCCTGACAGAAGCTAATCGCTGCTGCTGCTTTAATGCAAAACAAACTGAGAGTACTCAGCAGTTTGTTGCATCGGATGGCCATGTTGGACTTGGAGAATACTCAGTTACTTCAATACTTAATTGAATACTAGAAATGTAGTGCGGTATTTCTATTTGATGGCTTTGCTAGTCTTTCTGCCATTAGCTTGATCTTCATATTTAGCTTGACACCAGTAATGTTTCATTCCCTCCATTTATTACACACACACACACACACACACACACACACACACACACACACACACACACACACACACACACACACACACACACACACACACACTTCCTCGCTCCCACTCTTGCTTACAAAGGTCAGCGCTGCTCTGCTCTGGTTTTCTCAGCCTCACTTCTTCGGTCTTTCTCTGCCTCCTTGGATGAGTGGGATTTAATAGGCTGCTCTGAAGTGAGCGAGATGTTTCATTAAAGAACATCAGACATCAAAGGTCTCTGTACAGATGCTGTGGTATTTCAGGCTATTTTCATTCTACACACCGGCTAGATCTTTTTATCTGCACTGTGAGGTGGACTGGGTGGTAATAAAGCTATATGGAACTTTAAACTTCTAACTTAATTCAGTTAGAGGACTTAGATGACTCAGATATTAAAAGATGCATTACCAGTTTCATAAAATATACCAGTTGAGAGATAAAATCACAAATAACTGAGATTTAAAGAAAAGAGATTATTGCACATAAATATACCAAGTTTCCCTTAATCTGACCCAATCTGTTTTTCAAACCTTGTATATTTCTGCTTAATTAAATGCAAATTCTTGGGTTCATTGTGTATTTTATCCAAACCTTCTCTGACGTGCTAAGAGGCACCCAAAAGCCAAATGTTTGTGTTTCAGAGTAGTTTTTGTCTAAGTGAAAATGAAAGCCACTAATGGCCTTTGTGATCGTTGTTCGTTATCTATTGCCTCTCGCTACCCCTTCTGCCAACCTGCTCTTTAAAAGATGCATCAAGAGATTTGCCATGCGACTATAAGACTGACTGTCAACAAGGTTTACTTTAGTAAAAGACGAGAGGGATTTTCCAGCCTGTCTTCCACAGAGGCAACCAAATTGTTTTCTCTCCTTCGGTCTCCCACTTCTCATTTCCGTGCTTTACTACTGATTTATTCTCCATCTGCTTGTCGGCGGACCTCTGCGAGCTTCTGTCTCATTCCCACATCCCACCTGAGACAAAAGGTGAGTCAAAACAGCACACACACAAAAACACATTCTCTGCTGCAAACAGTCATTCTCAATTTGGTGTATTTACCACAAAAAGGGCTCCCTAATAGGAGATGACAGTGTCCCCTGGACACTCATTCACACTCTGTCTGACTTTCACCTTCACACACTTGCTCAATGTGTCCATTTTCTCTTTCACACGTTTTCAAAGTCACGAAAAATGTAAAAGAAGAGCTCATTTAGTTTCTTCCCTTGTGACAATGCAATGACCTACTTTAGGACTATTCCCATCAACAGAGGCCTCCTCAACCGCTTCTTCCAATCAAGACCAACATAGTTTTGTTTATTTTGCAACCTCGCTCCCATTCCTCATGCACACCAACAGCAGCAACACCCCGTACTCTGTTACATATTGTTCTTTCAACTTTGAGAGGTGAGATTAGAAAATAGGTGCAGCCAAGGCAGACAACTCCATCCGGCGCTGTTATGAGACACCAATAACGGAAGCTGCCAAATCTGGTAAAGTCACACTTTTCTCACAGCAGGTTGTCTAACAAGAGCCAAACAAAAACAGAAATGTGTACAAGTGAGAAAGACTGGGGCTGTTTGAGTCAGCAGTGGGAAGGTGGTGTTTGTGGGAGCAGATCCTGGTGGGGCAGCGCTACAACAACACCGTGGCACCACACTACTCTCTATTGATCTGAATTTGGTTCCCTTTGAGCGATTTGGATCAATGAGCTTATAATGGTCCATCTTCTCAGTCAGAAGCCACTAGCCACCTCTTAATTCTCACTCTGTGTCTCGCTCACACAGCTTTCCTCTCATTTCAACTCCAGTGCACTCATACGCTGAAGGTCAGACATGAAAGATGGAACTCTGTGCTTTCCTAAGAACAAAAAACTAACTAATAATAAATGCTAAACGACAAACAATAAATTTGATCCAGGACTGAATTTGAAATTTGGCAAAGCCTCCTGCAGGGAGACTCGGTCTAAAAACACAACAAAGTCTCTTTGTGGAGCTTTTCTTTTATTCATCGGTGTCTCTCTCACCACATCCCCAGAGGGAGGGGGGGGGGGGGGGTCATGGAAAAGATTCAGTCCTCTCAGCTGTTGTCTCCAAACAAAATCAGCTAAAATTCAAACAGGCCAATCATAGACTATTTCATTAATAAATGGGCCTATAGGGAGCCTAAGTCACTTCTGCACCATGGGTGGAGAACGAAGAAATGAATGCAAGTCAAGAGGGGCTAAAAAAGCAATTTTATAATCCACTTTGCCTTACGCCCTGGATTGCACGTATGTTGTACTGCAGTTTCAATTAAAAGTATTGATGGGTGTTTCGACCACGCCAGTCAGGTACTTTTTAGTTTGTAAAAGTTTGTAATTAGCATGACTACACACCAGAAATTGGTACGTCGCATATGTGACGTCACCACGTAATCTCTTCTCCCTAAAGCAGCCGCTACTTACCAAATGACCAGATTTATGGTGGTTCTTTCCTCCTGTGGATAGTTTGCTGCACTTACAGCCCCTTTCCCTCAGTTTTCTTCGTGTGTGGTTTGATGACATCACTTTCGTGGAGCACATTTGTAGTTCTGGACTCATTTTCACACAAAACTTAAAATATCGTTCCCCTATTCAAAAATAAGTGTGTTATTGATTTCAAAACGTGTTTTTAAAATTCACAGACATCATATGTAAAATCCATGGCACGAAAGAAGCAGAAATAGAAAATAGCGTTTTTATTCCCATTGACACGCATTCATTTTTTTGTTCTTCTGGGAACCCATGATGCAGAAGTGACTTAGGCTCCCTATAAAATAATGTCAGTTCATCTATCTACTGCTAGCACAAACCTTAGTAACACAGCTGTTATTGATTGTTTTTGAAGTAGTTAGAGCTATTTTGTATCACATTGCAATGCATCTTTTTGTTTTGTGAGATACTAAATCTGATTTTGACCTGGAGACTTTGGTTGCGCCTATGTTCCAAAAACAATGACTTCATCATTATTATTAATAATAAATCAACACTAAAGAACTGAAACCAGTGAACAGGAGTGGCCCAGAAGTTGTATGCTCCACAGAAACACAACTCAGTTGAAAAATGGTGGCGTTGCTGGACATTTAGCTCAGTATTTTATTTTATTTTTTTTGGCTTTTTGTCAAACTCTGAACCAGGAAATTGCTGCAGGCAGTGAGAGAATTCCTGAGCAACCAGTGACTCTGTCCCTATAGGCAATCAGTGGCCAGAGTCACGATGCCAGCCCAAATCTGCCTTGCCAGGTACCTCAATGCAACAGGGATTAAAAA
Source organism: Nothobranchius furzeri (assembly GCF_043380555.1). NCBI lineage: Eukaryota > Metazoa > Chordata > Actinopteri > Cyprinodontiformes > Nothobranchiidae > Nothobranchius > Nothobranchius furzeri. Next base: position 55,320,614 of record NC_091741.1, on the reverse strand, counting down.
TAGGGGAGAATTTAGAGGGAAAATACAGAACCGTGCCGTTGGAGACAATGGTCAGGCCGAACTGCATCGGCCCGAGTTACGGAGTAGTGTTCTTGGAAAACTAGCTGTAGACCACTTGCCCCATAAGACTTGATTGGACTTGGACTTGTCCTCTCCCACTATTTATACATATTCAGTTCAGTTCAGTTCAGCTCATTTTTATTTCAAACATTTCACACATGTATCATTACAAAATATAATTCCATAATTTGTTTGAAAAGGAGTAGGCAGAAGTATTTACTTATTTTTCCCTACCCCCAAGTTTAACCTCTTATTCATTCATTAATTTTCTTTCAGTCTAAAATTAAACAAACAACATATGAAAAAAAAATATATAAAAAAAACAACATATGGAAAACAGAAAATGTGTAAATCTGCAGATTCACCAGTTATGAAGAAAAAAAGAAAAACCAAACAAACCAAAACACACCGAAAAAGAAGCACAACAGCATAACCGGCCACATTTACCATTCTGGGTTAACCCTCTTTTCTTCATTCTTATACTTATTTAAAATTAGGTTTTTATTTTACTTAAACTGGTTTATGTTTTTACTTTCTTTTATCTCTTCTGTTAGACTGTTCCATAATTTAACTCCTGCAATTGCGATTGACATAGTTTATTGACATATATTAGTCTCTAGTAGTTTATTAGCTGATATAAAGTAGGAAAAAAGAGCTTTCATATTAATAAAAGCTGATTTTAAATGTCACCGTGAGCAGAAGCTTGGAATTCCCTGATGACTAATAACACTAGACCACTAATTCTGGGTTGAATTTGATATTAATTAGGCATTCATCACCAATTAGGACCAGCCCATATTATAAAAAGAAGAAACTCTAAAGCAAATTGTTTCCCCCCTTATGTTAATTTTGAGTCAAAGCCAACACTCAGTGAGAGGCCCTTGAATCAGCATTAATACAGCAATTAGCAAGGCTACCCACCCAACCTCCTCCTAATCTTTCAAACTGCAATAATCCTCTCAAAGCAAAGCTGTGATATATAATTTACCACATAATGCTTTCACTTCACAGGAGATTTAAGTCAAATGTGCACTGGGGGGTACACTGGGGGCTTTAGAGCTTTAATAAAACACATTGCTAACATTCTGTTTTGTTACAACAGTGGCATGCTGTAAAAATAACAGACTGTCTTGGCAGGATACTAATGAGATTTTTTAATTCACTCAGATTTTTACCCCAAAACACATAAATGTCATATTGACTTACAGTATTTCCTCTTTTTTTAACAACAGCAATTAAAGCAAATAAAGTCGAACTCATTTAAGATGAATTAGTAAGAGTTTGATTGCTTAAAAGGAAAAACTGTATAAATGAAAGAGCAGCAAAACAATTTAGAAGGTCACCGCTGAGTGACAAATTGTTGCTGCTGTTGGCGAGTGCTGTGATGAAGTAATCAACACTCTGCTACATGAACCGTTCTTCTTTTGAATTTCAGAATCAGATAGAAGTCGGTTTTAAAGTTTGATGAGTGCGATACTGCAGTGCACGCAGGGCTGTAATGCAAAAGTCAATGCTAACAGTAGATCGATGAACTGACCGTTTTGTATGGGCCCATTTCTTTACCTGGTAGTCTATGATTGGCCAGGTAGAATTTTTGCTGCCTTGTGTTTAACTGCTGAAAAGTGAATGTTGAGTCATGACACGCCACGACCCACCTCAATGGAAGGGCACAAGTGAAAATGTGTTGTTCACTATAGTTGATTCTGTTGATTAAAGATGTATTTTCCTCCCATTTCTATGAAAGCTGATGAAGCTTTTAAATACTTGGATCACACAATAATTCCCAGGCCAGAAAGGAGTGAGTTCTGGATACACCCCATGGTTTCTTCCTCCCTAAAGAAGGCAACAGGGAGGCATCCTGATCAGATCTGAACCACTTCAGCTGCTTTTGCCTCACCCAAAGGTCTAAGCTTCTCCTACTCTCTAAGACCGAGCCTCCCTATGTAAGAAAGCTTGTTTCATTTCCATCACATTGAGGCGTTAGCTGTTTTTTCACCAGTTCTGGGGCATTTCTGGGAGGGACGTCCTTGATCTTTTCCGGGCATGTCCAACCGGGAGGGGACCTAAAGGGAGACCCAGGACACGTTGGAGGGACTTTGTCTCTTGCCTGGCCAGGAAACACCTTGGGGTTCCCCCAGAGCTGGCCCAAGTGGCTGGGGAGAGGGAAGTGTGGGCCTCTCGACTTAGGCTACTGGCCCCGCTTCCCGACTGTTGCCCCTGCGACCCAACTCCGGATAAGCAAAAGATAATGGACAGATGGACGTCCTCTCAGTCTTTGTGTCTCCATACAAATCAAACCTTTCAGGACTTTGCTTAGACGTCAACCTATCACTACAGTTTCAGCAATGATTGATGTCAGTGATCAACGCCAAAGGGCATCCATTAACATTAAGTGTGTCAAAAACTTCATCCTGTCAAAGTATGTTGTATTTTAATCCAGTCAGCGGACCAAGAGAGCGACTGTGTGACATAAAAAGTGGCGTTTAATGGCCAGATGAAATACCGTTGTTAATGGCGCTCTGTAGGAAACCATCAAGCATTGTGGTGGGCATTGGGAGTTTAATGGCAACCGTTTTATAGCAGCATTATAGTTTTCTTTTTCCTTCCATTCTGCTTTACCAGCAATTCTTCCACTTTAAAAATGCTGGTTGTTTGGCAACATATGCTGATGTCATTTCCTACTGAGTTACCAGGCCATTTCCGAGTACATACCTTAGTACAGGTACTTGGTTGGTCCAGAAAATGACCCAGAAAATGGTTCTTTTGGGCTGGCCTGGTGAAATGAAGACATGAGCATGCTGTGAAGGGCCGGTAAATTTACCGAGAATTTCCAATTGTAGAAAAGGACTTAATAAAATATTTTGACTTTTCTGTTTGTGAATGATGATTAGTTAAAAAGAAGTCTGTAGTCTTTTGAATAAACTTAGCTCCTGGTTCAGCTTGGACAGGTCCAGTTTGATCAGAATTAATCTGTTTGTTCAAACTGGTATTGGAAATGTCATCTACCACAGGTCATTACCCTACTGAACCCTAACTTTCTCCAAAGTAGCTGCATGTTTAATACAAATTAAATGAGATGTTTACAACACCTTTAAAACGTTAGAATGGTCAAATGACTGATCCTTACTTATCCAACATTTTCTTGCTCTGAAATCTTCCAATTACTTTTGAAAGTCACTTCACCAAAGGCTGACCATAATGTCCAACTTTACTGTCAAAAATGTAATCGGGGTCCCTCCTGCTGAGTCCACAGCACCGCCTTGGCCTCTGCCAGCAGGGATACAGCAGACTGCTTTGTAGTTCCAAGCCATTTCCTCAGCTGGTGCATTGTTAGCAAACAGGGAATCTGTTGTCAGAGCAATCTACTCATTACTTGCTAATCACTTGAATAGGACCTGTTTGTGCAAGGAAACTGCACAATCGCACACAGCGAGCATGCTGGACTTTGCTAAGCATGGGATGATAATGCGTTCCTAATGGTGCTTGAAGTAATTACATACTATAATGTTGCTTGTCGTCTAGTCCTCTCCAGCACTCCTCAGCGTGGTATCTCAGAAGAACTGTGCACATCCCACCGCTCTCCCCTAAATGACTCCATTAGCCAGAAGGCCTTGTTTTCCAGAGTAAGTATATGGTGCATGCTTCAACAAGAAGCCGACTTACTTCGTCTACAAGCTGTGGACAGTCACTCTGAAGGAAAACATCAATTATTCATCATAGCTGCTGTTAGAGGCGTATGTGAGCCAGTGAAAGCTTGCAAAAAATTCTGAAGAATTGGAAATCACCTTTTTTTCCCCCAAATGAAAGAAAATGGATGTATTTAGATTTTGTTGCTCAAACTGTTTCAGTGAATATTAGAAAATGTTAATGCGTGTGATTAAATCAAATACTGATGCAAGTTCTGGCAATATTTTCTTGTTAAGTTGAACTTTTGGCAAAACAACAAAACAAATCAAAGAGACTAAAAATCACCTGTCCATTTAGCCAGTAGGATACTGTTGTATAGTAGTCTAGAAATCTAGACCAACCGTAGCAGTAGCAAACAGCACTTTGTGATTCTCTGTCGGTGGGGATTGCTGTACGTATAAATAACATTTACTTACTAACATACAGAAACATTTTGCTCTGCAGGTTTCTCTAGCCGTGCTCCATTGTAGCCTCAGCAGGTCTATTGGACCGAACAATTTTACTTTTCCACAGCTCTCTACGCTTGTTGGGCAGGTTTAGCACTAGAGCTTTGATGGAGAAAAACTACAAAGATGGCATCTGCTCAGGAACAGAACTCATTTGAAATGGCTTTGGCATTACCTTCTCAGTAGCCTGTGGTATGAGTGTCTGCCCTGAGATTGGGAGATCTGGGCTCAAATCCATGGTTGAGTCATACAAAATACTTTAACAATGGGTCCCAACGCCTCCCTGCTTGACAGTCAGCTTTAATGGGTTGGATTGGGGGGTTAAACCACCAAAAAGTTCCCGAGCACAGCCACTGCTGCAGCTCCCCATGGAGATGGGTCAAATGCGGAGTTGTAATTTCCTCCAGTGTGATGACTAATGGAAATTTTATCTACTTTAGATGACTTAGACTTGAGCCTTTATTTGAGGCATGAGCAGACAAAGGTACTTAAGTCGTTTATTTAGAAAACGTATGGATTTGCTTCTTCTTTGATGGTGTAGGACAGACTGCCCTGTTGACTGATAGCTGTGGTAATGAATGTGTCATATTGTTTGTTGCTCTGATCGGTCCTACTGCTGTCCATCTGCATGAAGAGACGGTACGAATGAATATAGGATGGCCTTCTAGGCTTGGTAAACCACCCTTTTCAGGTGAATGTTAGATTGTAGGAGTTTGAGTGCTGCAACAATCCTAGACAAGGTTGTATATTGTACATTATTCCTGGTTGCCAGACAAATTGTTGAAGGATGAGATGAGTCAAAATACCCTTAAAACCTGGAGGGTTACTGAGGTTCTGCAGGAGCCAGTAGGGTTGGGGTATGTTTGATTGGCCGGTGGCCAGGTTTCTGTGCCTGGGGCACGGCCAGAACCAGCATTAATCAGTTCTGTAAAGGATCTGGTGCTTTGTGGATCACTAAGCACACGGAGGCAAGAGCCTCGGCAGTCTACAGAAAGTAGCCATTGCCAGACAATAAATAATGAAGTAAGTTTGTGTGTGCACATGTGTGTATACCATCTCTAGTGAGCTGGAAATGTCTTTGCTTTGATGAGAAAGCATCTGCAGAACGGCCGTCGAGGCTAGTTGTGAAAGAGCTGACTCATGACAAACACAACAGTGTTGGAAGGTAAAAAACACATTTACCTTTGTACACAAACACATAAACTCTAAAGTATTTTTATCATGAATGCATGTTTTAATGTAGAGAAAGCAGAATTTAAATCTTATGTTCTTTTCATATTCATTTGTTTTGTTGACATCAAGACCAGCTCGACCTTCCAAACTGAAAGAGGTAACTGAGGCTAACTGCAGATATTGAGTTTAATCCCATCAACAATGTATAATTCTGACTGATTCCTGGTGATTAAACTGTGACTTTTAGCCAGAGAGGAGCAGAGCTCAGAGCCACAGGTGCAGCTCACCAAAGCACTTAGCAACCACTTTGCCTTATCACCCATGGGCCACCAGGGCCCTGTTACTGTATTAGCAGGGTATTCACTTCTTTTTATTAGTGCCTGTGGCTTATATCTGCTTTCACCTGCTTGTGAAATATTTTTCTTTTGATCTGATTGGTTAGATTGCTTTTTGAGTTATCAGTGTACTTATACATTTTATTTATCCTGCCCAAAAGACAGTTTCTCTTTTACAGTGTGTTCCACTGTGGACCACGGAAATCCAGCTTTAAAGAAGTCTGAAACCTTTTGAGGTTTGTTGAGAGTCCAACTCACTTTCATTTGACCATGAAAACTCCCGGTCTCTTTGTGATCCTGTACACCTAAAAATCTTCATTTTACAAAAGATAAAACACAAAATTAAAAGAACAGAAATCTGAAAAAAGGCACACTCAAGCCCGAAGAAACATTTTTGCAACGATCTCATCGCTGACATTTGATGTCCTCAGTAATTTGAGACAATGTAACGGTTTTCACATTAAAATTATTTTTAAAGCTTAGCTACATTGATGAATCCTAGTCTTTTTTTCTTTACCAAGATCTCTTGTGTTAACACGATATCCTGCTAATCTCATGTTAGAGATGAACAATTTCAGCTTTCTTGATTCAAACATTCATATTTTCCTAGAAAGTGCTTTTAGTTTCTGTTGTTTCTGTCCACTGAGCAGTCCCTGCCTGGCTCCTGGACATCTACTGGACTAAAGGTCCTCAGACACACGCAGCTGCTGCTCATTGCTGTTCCTCGATTCCACGAGCAAACAGCCTGATCAGCTGGTGCTGGACGCTGCAGAGACAAAAAAAAGAAGAAGAAAAACAGACATAATGCATCATTTAGTCTGAATAACAAACCATCAACTTAATGACTAAGCTCATTTCAGCAAGACTTTACTGTCCATGTGGCGGACGTAAAAGCAGTGGGACAGCACCAAAGTGTGCAGATGTAATGCTCGGATTTCAAAATGACAGGCTTTGGTGTTTCTGAAGCGTGGTGATCATTAAACAGACATTTTATTAAATACGTGAATGACGTTTAAAAACAGAAATGAAGCTGTCAGTAGCATGATATGCTATATGCAATGGCTCTCCTATTTTCCGTTCATCATCTTGATGCTTTGAGTTTCACTTCTTACCAAAGGTGAAGCTCTTCCTCGTTCCCCTTTTACTTTTCCGCTCGCCTGAGCTATTACCATTAATTATGCGAACTACACTCCACTTGGGCCACTCCGAGAACGATTAGTGGCAAGGCAGAGGCAATAAATGGACAGACTTCTGCTTTAATTAAAGGGGAGTAGCCTTTTAACATGGGGAGGGCCGTTAAATTAGCAGCATTACAGCACCATGCATCATTGGCAAAGAACAATGGAGCATGAAATAAATGATTCATTGAGCAGTGTGCTTCTCCAGCTGTGTAGAGATCTGATAGTTGGGTTGGGGGGGGGTTAAAGAGTGGACAGGAGTGGAATAATGAGAGGGCTAATTCCATCTAGTTACCAAGACTGTTCACAGTGAAAGGGTGTCCTGAGCAGAAAGGGGACACATGCAGGGGTAATGACATTCTGCTGCTAAACCTCAGACACTTACTGTAGGTCATTTAGATTGGGTTAGGGTTAGGACATTGCAAGAATTGTTTCTAAATAGTTTGTCACTGACATTTCCAAAAGGTGTCTCAAATTTCCTGCACTTGTGACTTGTGACCTGTGAAAACTAAGTTGAGGAGGGTTCCAGACGTGTGACTACGATGTGAATGTTTTAAAGAACATTTGTCGTTGAATTAGTTCACCATTCTAGTGACACAAGACCAAGGCTCTGCAACTATAGTGAGCAAACTGAAAACCCTTAAAACGAACGTTTAGGTCAGTGTTATTTTGACAAGAAATTTTAATTTAGTTTCAGTTTTCTGACAAAAATTCTTTCTTTTTTTGTCACAGTTTAGTCGTCCAATTTGTTTTACTTTAAGTCTTATTTTAGTCGACTAAAATATGTGTATATTCTGATGCAATAATTTAAAAATTCTGTAAAGGAAATGTTAACTAGACCTACTTGAAACTGTAAAGCATTATTACAAATTCACATTTCACACTTATTTGGATCAATAAAACTATATTAATAATTGTTTCTATAGCAACAATTACTGGAAATACCTAAATGAACACTGACAGTTTGAAATTGTGTCTCTCAGTCAAGGATGTGGCTCTTTATAACAGGGCCCACCCACTCAAATGCCTTTCTTAAAAACATTATATGTAAATGTATTTTATTTTGGAGGGGTGTCCTTTCAGGTCATCATACAATGAAATGAAACAGACCGCCCCACCCATTTTTGATTAGGCCCGCCCACAAATACACCACTGCTCTCAGTATCAATGAAGTATACAAATCTGTATAATGTGCAGTGTTAATTGTAAACATGACAGGAAATGACATCGTACCATCAAAACACTAAAATATGTTACTCTAATAATGCTTGGATGTAAATTAAAGGTAAGAATAGTTTTCAGGTGTATTTATTAGAATTTTCCTGCACCAATTCACCAAGATGGGCTGCCTGAACATTTTTCTGGATCGCCTGGATGTTTCTTTTTCCCTCACAAAAACACAGCTGCAACACCAAACGCTGATGGTATCGACCGTAGCAGCACCACGAAAACGATAAAACAACCAGATGTGCGCCTCTGAGTTTAGTTCGGCTGCAGCAGAAGTAGCAGCTCTCTTGAGGACCAGGGCTGGACACCCCTGACAAAAACCCTTCTGTGTTGCTGCTCATTCAAGTATTTATTTTTACTCCTATATTAAGTTTTAATAATTTGTCAGTGGGTGACTTTAGCTTCACCATTACTGTGTTTGGGAGAACGGGGAGGAAGCTTTAGCCCCACACCCACTGTCAGTGCACTGACTCTGGCTCCAAAAACAGATCATGGCAGCTCCTGTAAACAGGAAGTAGTGGCGTCATTGCGCGCAGACAATTCATCCATTAATATATAAGTCAACGCTTCAGTCGTATGAAGAGCAACATCAGTTAAGAGATGAAGATTACTAATAATCTTCAGTGAGACTATGTTGTTGTCTTCTAACTCACTAGATGAAAGCAAATATAGGGTTTGAAGCCATTGTAGCATTTTTAGTTGGACAACCTCCGTAAGCATTTGGGATTGAATGACATCAAAACCTCTGGCCTGTTCATGTGAGCACTGAGCTACATTTGGAAAAATAACTCAAGTTTTAACAACATGTCGTTCTCAGCAGCTCTAAGGAAATTCTTCAGCTGGTGATGAAACAAATAAAAATCCAGGTTATCATCACAGCCTGCAGGATTAAATCTTTAAGGGACGTAAATGTCTGAACAGAATTTCACAGCGGTTCAATAAAACCGTAGATGTTGCCAAACTACAGTGTGTGCACCGAATCTCAGTGCAATCCTCTAAGCCCTTATATAAATTCTTTACTGCATATAAAATTAGTGACTAAAAGTTGTAACTGGGTTTTCCTTCACTGATCTGTGAATAAAAAGCTGCCGGTTGAACAGAACATAATCTGTCTCTGTTTAAGCTTTAAACATAAAACATCTGGAGCAATTCAAGCTAACTTTACAGCTTAATATCCCCAAACACAGCGGCTTCACTGTGAATATCTAACTATGGTGATGCAAGAGCTGTATGAGCTCCACGAGAATTTCCCTGCTTCTTCCATTATGCTGCTTCTGCTTTAATACAAAGCCATTTGCAGGTCCTTATCTGTGCTGAGAGTGATTTAGCCAGTCTTTATGGGTAAAGTCCCTTTTTTCACCCAGCGTTCAAATATTGAAATGTTCTCTCCTTTAGCTGCCAATTAGATAACTTCAGCTTGAAGGATCTAAAAAGACATTCTTATGAGAAAACCATCCATCAGCAAAAGTAAATAAAACAATTTTCTATCATTTTTTGTTGTTTTTAAACTTTTAACATTCAGTTTAACCGATGGTTTCCATGTAATTGACTTCCTCAGTGTGTCTCATCCCCACCAGTAAAATAGCAATGTCCAATATTATCGACTAATACCAGCATTAACATGTAAAATTGTAATTTATTGTTATTGATCTTTATTTTTTCAATGGCACGCCTTTTACATAGCTTGCTCATATTATATATCAAACTCATCTGCTACTTCTGTTTTAACCCAAAATACAAGGTGTTTTTGTTTGTTTGTCTATCCGGACTTGAGCATTGTATATTCTACACAGATAAGGTTTAAAGTTTAAAGAGCAAGTTCACCCCCAAATCAACTATTTTTTTGCTGATAAACTATATAATGAGTGTCTAATCGTGCTGTAGACACACGTAGTCAGTAATTTGGCACTTTGGTGCATCTTTGTTCAAATTTAAATATTCTGCCTAAAACTGTTGCGCCCTCTTCAGGTAAAAACTCTGCATTGCATTTGAATTTAAATCTACCATCACTATTGGCTAAGAGGTACACTATGATGTTAGCTGGTACATTATGATGTCACAATGTAGTTGTGAGCCTGTGAGTGTGTATTTGTTAGTGGCTCTGCCCTCTCGGTCTGCCAGGCAACAAAATTTGTTGCATTTTTCAAACAGGAAGTGGGAGTGGAGTAAGACTGGTAGGGGGTGACTTGTCCTTTAAGACAGGAGATGTGATTCTAGTTACTTAAAATTAAAATTTTCAATGTCAAATGGGGGGGGGGGGGTGGGGTTGTTCCTGGAACGTCATTCTTAACGAGGTGGGTCAAAAAGTGGAAATTATGGCACCCACGTGGCCAGCGCCTGAGCTATTGTTAGACGACGTGGGAAATGGGGAAAAAAGCCAATCCAACATCCCTTCTGAACAAACTTGAATACTATTAAACTGTTACTAGTATCATGCTTAAATGTGCTTCAACCTACCTGACCTGAATGGCAGCGTGATGTAGGATTTCCCCATCGCAGGTCCAGCTGCTGACGGCTGTGCTGTAGTTGCTGATTTTTGGGTTAGAAAATTTGGGACCACAGGCTGTCCTCTCTGGATGATAACTCTGGTCTTCAGGAGAATCGACTTTAGGTTGGAAATGGAACTTTTTCACCCGGTGGACCTCCACAAACGAATGGTCAAACTGTTAAAAGGAAACAAATGAAAGGATTTTCCTCATGCCTTTTCTTTAACTTTTCCATTCATGCTCAAATCTGCCAGCATGGTCTTGTCCACCTGTTTCTGTCCACACATCTCACAGCAACACCTCCTGACAGCAACAGATGCAAAAGAGATGCATAAAACTGTGTAAACCTTACTAAAGAGAGGAAAAGAAAGAGAGATGAAAAGAAATGACTTTGTCAAAATCCCCTTTCATCTCTCTGAGTGTGCCTGTTCTTTTCTCTCTCTCTTCCTCCTCTTCTTTTCTCATCCTCTCTCATCCTCAAAGCGGAGTGACAGCCATTTATTTCACATCAGGCCACTTTATGGCTGCGGCTGCTTTGCATTCACATCGCCCGCTCTGCCTAAAAAGCTTTCTGACAAGGCCATGAATATGCTTAGTGGCTCCTCACTCCTCGCCTCTCTTTGCTTGGTTGGACTGAGGTTCTGATACTTATCCAGCTTTGATACAAAGTCCTGCTCACCCAACTGGTATTCTTGCATGTCTACCTTTCTGAGATGCAACTTGAGCAACAAAAACAGCCAAACGGCAGAGTTTGATTCCAGAATCCAAGCTGGGAGAAGTTCAACAATGTGACTACCACCACTGAGGTGACATTCCCAGTACCTAGAGCCAGCACAGGACACTAGGGATCCATTTGTCTAGGTCCCTGCCCTTGACTGAAGGTGATGGGTCTACATGGAAGTGGCTGTTTTTTAAGCCGGGCCCAGCCAAACCCCAGGAGCAAAAGTGCAACCACCAGGTTCTTACAGATGAGCTACCCTCCCAGGCCTCACCCTGTCATGGTCTGTGTCTCTTTTGGGCCATTCCCATCTGTACCTTGTCGGCCCGGGTCGGGTAGCCCCAGTCGGCCCCAGCCTGGCCCGGTTGATTCCACACATCCTTGTCTTAAGCCCATGTGGGCTGATTCTACCCACCAATCAGAGGCTTGCTCTAATGGAAGGTGTGAATTTGCTGTCAGCAGTGGGTGTTTTGGCCCTGGTCGGCCTGAAGCAGACCCCCTCGAGAAGAGGGCAGAGAATGAGCCTTGGTTGGCCCGGAAAAATACCTGGCCACCCAGATATGTAAACAACCTATGCTACCCGGCCCGGGCCGACCCGGTACAGATGGGAATGGCCCATTTGTGTTCCTCTTGTGTCCCCTGGTCTTCAGCCCTCCAGATATTCCCTCTCAGGTCCTGTGTTCCTTCACTCTCCCCACCATAATTTCCATAGGTCTACTATTCCAGTTTTGTGTGTGTGTGTTTATGTCCTCCTCCAGCTAGGTGTGTGTGTGTGTGTGTGTGTGTGTGTGTGTGTGTGTGTGTGTGTGTGTGTGTGTGTGTGTGTGTGTGTGTGTGTGTGTGTGTGTGTGTGTGTGTGTGTGTGTGTGTGTGTGTGTGTGTGTGTCCTTTCCAGTTAGGTCTGGTGTCCTCTCCTGCTCCTCCTCCCTGATTAGTTATCACGTTCACCTGGTTCTCTCCCCTCACACCTGCAGCTCATCATCCTCCCATCATGCCCCAGTGTATTTAAGCCCTGTCTTGTCTCAGTGTCTTGTCGGTCCATTGTTTGTATTTCTGTCAGCGTTTGTTCGTGCTCTGTCTGAGCCTTTTTGGTCTCCAGGTTTTTGGTGCTCTAAGAGCTTTGGGTGTCCTGTGCTCCAGGACTTTTGGACTTTAGGCTCGCTGCCTTGGATTTATTTTTTGTTCTTCCAAAATAAAGGGATTTTACTTTACCAACTTCTGCCTCGAGTCATCCTGGGTAAATCGGCATGTTTGGGTCCCAAACATCCCCACAACGTGACACATCCTACCTCCCTAACCGTGGTGAGGTGTCTTGTTTGTTTTTGGTCAGGTTGGTTTTCCCTGAGGCTAAGTTGCTATGGGAAATGTTCTTTTTTCCATTTTATTGCCAGAAAAATTTAAATTGCAGTTGCAAGCGATCCTAACTGATTCAAAACGTAACCAGAAAATGTTTTGAACTCGGAGATAAATGAAACCAATTTTAGCAGAAACTCGCTGGGTTGACACTTTCACTGCTGCAGATGTTTTGAGCTAATAATGACTAACAACTGGACTTTCCTTGGTTGTGGTACTGGCAGGGCATTAGTCTGGTACAGGCCTGTTTTCCCAAACAGCACATCCCAGCAGCGGTGATTACTAGTGCCTTTCTGAATCAGGCTGGATGTTATTTATGATACGTGGGAAGGCACCAAGGGTAAGGCGTTTGAACTAAAGTGAGCCATGGTTAGGGCATTGAGCAGAGTCAGCAAGAGTACTTGCAAGCACAGCAAGTGGGGAAACCTAGCCTTCTGCTTGCATGTTTACAGCTTTACACCATATCAATTCATGTGGACACTGATTGAGAATGGCTGATGTTAAACAACACATTCTCCAGCAGTTTTACTGGTTTCAATATTTCTTTAGAGATGAAAAAAGAAGTTTATCAAATCCCTGCAGAATCAAAGTCCTTTCAATCTGGATTAATCTGTAAAATGGTAAATGGCTTGTATTTGATATAGCGCCTTCAAGAGTCCTGGAGCCCCCCAAGGAGCTTTACAACACAATCAGTCATTCACCCCATCCACACACACATTCACACCCTGGTGATGATGAGCTACATTGTAGTCACATCTGCCCTGGGGCGCAGTGCCAGAGGTGGGTCTGCCGTACACAGGCTCCTCTGGTCCCTCCGACCATCACCACCAGGCAAGCAGTGTCTTGCCCAAGGACACGACAGCGACAGACTGAGCAGGACTCAAACCTGCAACCTTCCTATTACGGGGCGAGCACTTAACTCCTGTGCCACTGTCACCCTTGTAGTTTAGCTTTTAAAAAAATGAAGCTAAATCTGCACAACCCTACCTGGTCCTGCTTGTTGGTGTGTCGAAAGAGATGTCTGAAGAAGTTCATGCGGGAACACTTCTTGATAAGGATCAGGTCTGTGGTGCCATCAGCAAGGTGAGCGGAAGGAGACAGACCTTTTGGACATCGGGGACAAGAGCAGCTCATGCAGGCTGAATTGACAGAGATGAATTCACCGCGGACCACATTCCATCCTTTGTTGCTGTCTGAAACACAGATATGACCAAAACTACAGGTGTCAAAAGTCTAAACATTACCAGCACCTAAACATCATCTAAGTACACTTTTGGAAATGGTTTGCAGTTTGGAAAATGATCAATCTTACTAACAAAACTAAAATGAAATGCAAAAATGTAATCACTGATGTACCCTTCTCAGGTCTCCTCTGTCCAGGCTGTGAAATGTCATCTGAAGTTTTAATATCAACAGTTTAAAGAAAAACCTGAACTTGTTCCCATTCAAGTCGACTGCAAACAGCTGTTTGTTGGTGCGGTGAAATGGAACGTGGGCAGGAGAAATCAAGTTGTGCTGAGCTAGTTTTTTCTCACACGATAAAAGCTCATTCACTCTCTGGCAGCAGCTAATATGCTTTCAAAAAGTGAAAGTGCCTATTGATTCTTTATTTAACTCCAGCTTGAATTTGACACGGAACATAATCTAACGATGGATTTAACTTCAGCTGCTGATGTTCTCTGTAGTTTGTCGGCCTTGTGCTGTTTAGTTGTTCTATGGTTATTTGTAAGGTTTTTTACTTTTTAAGTCAGAGTTAATAGTGATTGTTACCTTTTCTGCCTCCACTGCTGCAGTTCTACTAAACCAGCGGTTGGCATCCTTTTCCCATCAAAGAACCATATCACCCGTTTTATACTGTAAAGAAAACTCTTGGGCCATTCCCATCTGTACCGGGTCGGCCCGGGCCGGGTAGCCCCAGTCGGCCCCAGCCTGGCCCGGTTGATTCCACACATCCTTGCCTTAAGCCCATGTGGGCTGATTCTACCCACCAATCAGAGGCTTGCTCTAATGGAAGGTGTGAATTTGCTGTCAGCAGTGGGTGTGTTGGCCCTGGTCGGCCTGAAGCAGACCCCCTCGAGAAGAGGGCTGAGAATGAGCCTTGGTTGGCCCGGAAAAATACCAGGCCACCCAGATATGTAAACAACCTATGCTACCCGGCCCAGGCCGACCCGGTACAGATGGGAATGGCCCATCTGGGAGCCAAAGCAGCCGCGGCGTTGTGGGTGGGCCTACCGGGCCTGAGCAGGTGCCGATGTTTTTAATGCGTCGAACATGTTTAAACTGTTCAGAATACAAATCCAGGCTCTGTCTTTCTTGACTATTGTAATTTAACTTTGTACAGAACGAAACTTTACATTAAACAATGTTGAAAAGTTAAGAAAAGGATCCAATCAATTTGTTGTTTCCCCCTCATTTACAGCGATGGAAATAATGGTGCGGAGCGCATGGTTCTGGTGTTAATAAAGTTTAATTGTTTCTCATTGCAACACTCTTCACAAAAAGGCTAAACACTTAAATGGCAGGATTCGCATTGACTGGATATTTCCCGCATTTGACAGTTTATTTTGAAATTTCAAGGCTGTTGGTCGTTTTGAACATCGATGCGTGCCGTTGTGGTGACATTTTATTTGCTCCGCCCATCGCGGATGTAGCTAAATAAATCAAGAAAAGATTCCTATCAGAACATTTGAGCTGGACACTGAGCTCAGTGCAGCTCACTGTCAACGCGCACGTAAGGTGCACAGCGAGGTGAAGATGTGGAGAGGGGCTTGGAGTGCGTTGGTCACAGGCAGCAGCAGAACCAGGGCGCAGGCGAGAAGATTCCTCTCACTGAAGCGAGTCTTTTCCAAACCCTGTCTCTCAGAGAGACTTGTCACTTAGAAAATGTTCCCTGATTACAAAATTTAGCTGAATTGCGCTTGTTCCTGTCTCCAATGTGGTGATGCTGCAACACATCCATGAGTCTGTCTGAGGCCAGAATCTCCTATCCTCTTGAGCTCAGAAAGCGCCTAGAGTGCCTAGAGAAATTTGATTGTGCACAAGCAGGTGACCTGTCATTTCAGGTCTTTATCATTTTTGTTTAGATTTAAAAAAACGACAATCTTTACATTTAGAATTGGCATACAGGTAAAAAATGAATGCAGTAAAATAAAACACTTTAAGTAAATCGATGCTGCAGTTCTTTTTTAAAACACAGAGCAGTTTTATTTACCTGTTTTCCCACTACGTTTCGTTTGCGGCTGCAAACTTCGTCAGGCTGATGGTGGTGTCACTTCCTTCTCCGTTTATCCGTGGGCATTAGAGGACATTGTCGCCCTCTGCTGCCCGCTCTCCCCTCTCCAACGATGCAATCCCATGCGCGATCCAACGAGTAAACTCCATCGTCCCTGTTCATGGTCCCACATCCACGTCTCCTTATCTCGATAGCTTCTTTTATCAATCTTTTGTATTTTTGTTGTTCGATGTTTATGATCCTTGTGTTGTCCCAGTCCATTATATGGTTATCTCTTATGCAGTGATCTGTTACGGCTGACTTCTTTATTGTGCTTTCTGCTTCTTCTTTTGCTGCTCTTGTGTGTTTTCTACTTGCCTCTTTCTCGCACTCCTTTCTATGTTCTATTGTTCGTGTGTTGAGTTGGCGTCCGGTTTCTCCTATGTATGTTTTATTGCAAAGTTTACAAGGGATTTCGTAAATGACTCCACATTTAAGTCCAGCTGGTATCTTGTCTTTTGGGTGCACTAGTCTGTTTCTAACTGTTGTGTATGGTTTTGTTGGTGTGTTTATGTTGTGTTTTTTCATTGTTGCTTTTATTTTTTCTGTTATGCCTTTAATGTATGGTAAGGTTATCACTGGTTTTGGTTGTTGTCTTTCTGGGTTTCTGGTTCTTTGCTTTGGTTGTTCTTTTCTTTCTGTTGTTGTTTGTTGTTTTCCTTTGTTTATTGCCCATGTCAGGTATCCGCAGGTCTTTAAAGCATGTTGTATGTGTTTGTCCTATTGTTTATGGACCTAAAGTAATCAGAACATTATATCACCGAGCAAACATGATAACAGAAGAAAGAGACCGTAAACAAGAGGACAAACACATACAACGACAACGTCCTCTGCTGCCCGCGGATAAACGGAGAAGGAAGTGACGCCACCATCAGCGTCAGCCTGAGGAAGCTTGCAGCCGCAAACGAAACGTAGCGGGAAAACAGGTAAACAAAACTGCTATGTGTTTTAAAAAAGAACTACAGCATGGAATTAGAGATACGACACAGCAAGAACACACCTAAGACTTTAATTAAATATTCACTATTTTACAGGCCGCGTCTGATGGATGAAAGAGCCGTGGGTTGCCGACCCCTGTCCTAAACAGAAGGCGCTTCTAATAAGTAACCAACAAGCAGGAATGGCAGCAGAAGAAGAGTTGTACACCAAAGCATCAGCCTGAGATTTAAGCCAGACTAATAGTTGGATTCGGATTGTTGAAGTCATGGACTTGTTGTAAAACATGTCCATGTCTGTAAAAGAGATATACATTTTCTTTTCAGTAATGGAAGGAAGCACTGATGATTGTTTTCCCTCTTATTACAGTTTATGATACCAAAACAAAAGTGTACAGAATATTAGAGTGTCACGGTGTGGAGGGAAGGTGAGGGAGGAAGAGCGGATCCTTCAGGCAGGTAAATCAACCCAGGCAAAACAGCAACAGACATTTGGTTCCTCTTTAATGGTCAGGAGCGCAGACACGGCAGGGTAGACAGATGTGAACTTAAACTGACATGCAACGAGTACGAACCGACCAACTCACAAGGCTTATATATACACACTGGGATGGGTAATCAGGTAACAAGAGGCAGGTGGACACATTTAAGGTAAAACCCAAGGCACAGGGGAGCAACAATGTGACATAGAGAGCAGGAGTGCAACGGATCATCATTGATCCGTGACCCCCACGGTTCTCTCTCTACGGTTCGGCATGCACATGGTGTATGGACTGGTCACGTGAAGGGCCGAGGCGTCACCTGTTCAGTTGAAATAATAAAAGCACAGCGGCGGTCATGGCGAAGGGGGAGGAGAGGAGAGAGAGCTTCCTTTCACTTATGAGATAAAAATTGATAATTTTCCCCCAAACCTCGACACATATTACACCTACAAGGTTTTCTTTTGTGACTTAAAGGTGCATTAGTAAGATTTTTTAATTCACTGTTAGCATTATTAGCTTTTAGCCATTTTCAACCAAAATAAGAGCAAAACAAAAAGATGCTGTGGCTTGTCAGGGTTGCAAGAAATAACATATGACTCACTGCCGTACCTGGCTTTGGTAATTTACAGGAACGTTTGTGGCCAGTGTTTAATTACAAATGCCGGCACTGCAGCGCCAACTTGACGCAGACTTGACAACCTCGCATGCTCACAAATTGTAAACAATGACTTTGTCTCTTTTAGGCCATTTTGAAAAACTGGCAACCCACCAGCCGATCAAGAAGGAAATCTTTTGCAATATAACTTTCCTTCCAACACAATTGAGACAAAATGTTTTGTACTTATTTCACTGTAAATTGCCTACATATTGTGCCTTTAATCCCAATTTAAATATCCATTTCTGATTCAGACCAGCATTTGATGGAGCAACGATTAAGCTTATTGCTTCTGCCTTACCAAGAGATGATCGCAATTTCTAACAGAAGTCCCAGAAACTGATTCTTGTTGGCTACACTTGACAAACTGCCCCTCGCCCCAACTCCTCTCAAATCACCCCTCAAAGACACAGAGCTCTAGCCCATCGGGACTGCCAGTGCCTGTCACCAGGGTGATGGTTGGTGAAATAAGCTGCAAAAAAGTGACAACACATATCCAAATTAGCTTTCGACTGCATCACAGGCTCCTCAAAGGGAAAATTATGTGGTCTCAAAGAGGAAAACAAAAAATACCCCCAAAACAAAACGATTCATTACCTCCACCCCTCCCACATCATTCTGCAAAATAAGCGTACAGAGGTGATAACGCAAACGAACGATAACAAGCCCACTGAGGGTACATCAAAACAACAAATATTCTAATTGGAAAGCAGTGATTAAAGCTTTGCTTAAAAAAATCTAAACATAACACTACCGACTGTGGACCGTAGGCTCGGCATTAGGAGAAATGAGTATTTGCTTTCGCTGAGGAGACTGGCTCATTTGCAGAGAAGGAGTGTGTTGTGGCTCATTGATTTAGCAGTTGTCTGAGATTTCCCTCAGCAGAAAACAAAAACAAAACACAAAACAAACGGCAAACCTCCTGACAGTGCTGGCAGGGGGAAAAAAGTCCTGATTATTGCGAGTCTGACACACACACACACAAACAGATCTCTTTCAATTTTATCCAGGCAATAAACACACACACACGCACGCACGCACGCACGCACACACACTATCGCTCTCTCTCTCTCTCTCTCCCTCTGGAAACCTGCAAAACAGAAAATCTCAATTTACCATAAAGACACTAATTAGAAATGAAGATTAAAGTCTCCACACATGCTGATCCGCTGCACACACAAGCCTACATTTAGGTTTCATTTGCTACCAGAGGTTTGAGTTGTTTTATAAAGGGTTTGAGAACATTGTGGGTAATAAATTGTGTT
The DNA here is from genome assembly GCF_043380555.1 of Nothobranchius furzeri. Lineage (NCBI taxonomy): Eukaryota > Metazoa > Chordata > Actinopteri > Cyprinodontiformes > Nothobranchiidae > Nothobranchius > Nothobranchius furzeri. The sequence goes on along the minus strand of NC_091741.1, from coordinate 55,301,343 downwards.
TGCAGGCTGAGAAAGAAGAGAGCGAGTGGTGGTGTTATCCAAGTCCAGGCTGACTGGATGGCAGGGAATGTGATCTTATCAAGACAGGGAAGGATGCTGGAGATATGAGGACCATTAGAATAAAAGAAAAGCTCCAGCAGGGCAGGATGAGAAGTTGTGCAGTGTCTCTAAAGTTCTCTCATCAATACCCCATCAAGAATCTCATTAAGAATTCAGCTGTGCTGCAGGAACAAAAACACAAAGTAAAGAAAAAATAAATAAAAAAGACAAAATCTGATATAGAGTTAATGACTTTGTTATTTACACTCCATCCAGCTCAGGTACTTAATCTTCCCCCTGGAAAAATGCAAATGTTCCCATAAAATCAGCTGTAAGCAGGAAGACAGCCAGTCTGGGATCATTTCATTTCTTTTTTTTTTTTGTTTGCTTTCCTTAACGCCTGACAAGAAAGCTCATTTTTAATGCTAGCGGTGTCAACATAGAGAAACATGCCCCTAACAAGGAATGAGAAATAGGTTTTTCCTTGTGATTAACAAGGCACATTTCAAATAATGAACCCAAACTGGTACCTTTGCCAGCCTTTTCCTTCTCTTCTGGCATCTCCTTGTGCTTTTCCTTTGATTCGAGCTTGTGCTGACAGATGCGGCACCTGAAATACCAGCGTAACCTTGTTTTACAATCATTAAATCATCGCTGTTGCAGTAACACACCCTTATGATTCATTAGACTCGAATTTATTCAGCCTGTTTTAAACCTCCCTGAATTTTTTTAGAGCTATTTATATTTTTACAGCTAGAAAGGTCTTTTAGAGCATATTCATATCACTTTTTATGTAAAATAAGTTGTCATATTATAGAATAATGGCTTTCAGATCCCTTATGTAAATAATACCTGCTCTGAGAATATCAAAAGGCACGGCACTTAGTCAAGAGCTTTTTAGATGGGAGTAAGTGGGCTTTCAGTCTTCAATAATTTAGCTTCCTGACAATATAAAGTATCCCATTTAAGCTCTGGCAAGAGCATTCCTACAGCCTAACATCATCAAATTACTCAGGACATAATAATATACTTATATACACTAAAGTAACATCTCAGGAGCTTTATTTACCCAGATTTACACTGGAGCTTGTCCCTTGGGTGTCCCACGCTGTCCTCAGCAGGGAGGAAACAGACGGTGCCTTCATAGAAATTGTGGCAAAAAAATGTTTTAAACCCTGAAAAAGAGGTTAAACACCAGTTAACAAGATTTAGCTAATTTAATTTATTTAAAGAATAAATTGCAATCTTTCTGTTTCAGTGCAGTTTTTGACATGTTTGTGTAACTTGATGAAATCTAGAATCTAGGTCTAAAACGTCTTAGTGCTGCCCCCGTGGGTTGAGCTGTGGCTACTGCATTTTAAATTTGTGATTGACTGGGACTGGTACAATTTCTTAGCCTGGCCTGCCAGACTCCTCCTCTGTTTAATTCTGCACAGAGAAAGGGTCTGGGAACTATTCTATTCAAATAAACCCACCCCATGAGAATTCTAACCGAGCCAATCAGCGCTGAGTAGCGTACGTCACACACCATAACGCCGAGTTTGTCATAAACATGGCGACTGAGGCGGAGTTCGCTGCGGCTCTTTCCTCTGTTCTAAATGACTTGGATACGTCTTTAAAACAACAACAGATAGAAGCTCTAAAAGCCTTTCTTCTAAAGAAAGATGTTTGCGCTGTCGCCAGATGCCATTTGTGACTACAGCTAAAAAAACTACAGCGTCACGGACGTCACACACAGCGACGTTCAGTTTCTCATAAACAACAAAGACAGCGGCGGAGTTCACTGCGGCTCTTTCTTCTGTTCTAAATGACTTGAATATCTTTAAAACCACAACAAGTAGAAGCGCTAAAAGCCTTTCTTCTAAAAAAAATACAAGATGCTTGCTCTGTTGCCAGACACCTTTTTTTTTTTTACTACAGCTAAAAAACTACAGCGTCATGCGATACAGTCGGCATTTCTGTCTTTTTTCTGATTGGTTACTTTTGAGCTACCTAGTCCCGCCCCTCAAGTGCCTCTCTGCCTGTGAGTAACCAGACTGTTTCTCTGTGCAGAATTAAACAAAGGACAAGTCTGGTAGGCCAGGCTAACAATTTAATTCATCCATCCATCCATCCATCCATCCATCCATCCATTGTCTGAACCTGCTTTGTCCACGTAGGGTGGCGGGGTGTGTGTGTGTGTGTGGGGGGGGGGGGGCTGGTGCCTATCTCCAGCGGTCAATGGGCAGTCAGGCGGGGTACACCCTGGACAGAGAGCCAGTCCATCGCAGGACAACTCAGAGACACACAGGACAAACAATCACGCACACACACACACACCTAAGAACAATTTAGACAGACCAGGTAACCTAACAGTCATGTTTTTGGACTGTGAGAGGAGGCCGGAGTACCAGGAGAGAACCCACACATACACAGGGTGAACATGCAAACTTCATGCAGAAAGATCCCAGGCTGGGAAGCCAGGACCTTCTTGCTGCAACCCAACAGCTCTAACCACTGCGCCACTGCACAGCCTCAATTTAATTCAATTCAAGTTTATTTATATAGCACCAAATCACGACAAGTCGTCTCAAGGCACTTCACATAGTAAACATTCCAATACAGGTCAGTTCATTAAGCCAATCAGAAAAAAGTTTCCTATATAAGGAACCCAGCAAATTGCATCATACAGCAATTCACAGCAATCCTCATACTAAGCAAGCATTTAGCGACACTGGAGAGTAAAACTCCCTTTTAACAGGAAGAAACCTCCAGAGGATCCTGGCTCAGTATAAGCAGCCATCCACTGGTTAAAATCCACAGTTCTACCAATTCATTTCTCATTTGTCAATTTGCTTAATACACAATTGGAGTCAGGGAATATCACATACCTGGGAATTAATGTCTCTCCCAAGCTGGCAGATCTAACCAAACTAAACTACATCCCACTTTTAAAGAAAGTGGAAGATGATCTTGCAAGATGGAAATCCTTACCGATATCATTCATGGGGAGGGTTGCTACAATTAAAATGATGGTCTTACCCAGAATAAATTACTTATTCTCGATGATCCCAAACAAACCACCAGCTGACTGGTTTAAATCTCTGGACTCCTCAATTACCAAATTCCTTTGGCAGGATAAACACTCAGTTCATCCAGTTAAAATCCTTTACCTCAGAACCCTCCCCAGTCAAGTCAGGTGTGCCCCAGGGCTCTGTCCTGGGGCCCCTCCTCTTCATAGTATATCTCCTCCCTATCGGCAAAATCTTCCGCAAATTCAATATCCAGTTTCACTGCTTTGCGGATGACACCCAGCTTTACATTTCCAGTAAGCCCAACTCAACTCTCCCACCATCCTCCCTTACACTCTGCCTCTCTGAAATCAAATCATGGTTCACCTCTAATTTCCTCAAACTCAACGGCAATAAAACCGAACTTCTTCTAGTTGGCACTAAATCCACCATCTCAAAATCTGACAGCTTTTCTTTAACTATTGACAGCGCCATAGTCTCCCCCTCCCATCACGTCAAGAGTCTGGGTGTCATTTTCGACAGCTCACTTTCTTTTCAAGCTCACATTAATAACATAATTTGGTCAGCATACTTCCATCTATGTTCCATAAACCGCCTCCGCCCCTCACTGACCCCTCACACTGCCGCCATTCTTGTCCACAGCCTTGTCACCTCCCTTATCGACTATTGCAATTCACTTCTTTATGGTCTCCCCAACAAACTCCTTCATAAACTGCAACTGGTCCAGAATTCAACAGCCCGTATTATCACCAGAACACCTTCCTTTCACCACATCACCTCGGTTCTCCAGCAGCTTCACTGGCTCCCAGTTAAATTCAGGTCCATCTTCAAAATTCTCCTCCATACCTTCAAAGCAATCCACAACCTCTCTCCTCCATATATCTCAGACCTTATAAGTATTCACACCCCATCCCGTTCACTCAGATCTTCTTCTTCCATCCATCTTGCGGTTCCTTCTGCCCGTCTCGCTACCATGGGGAGCAGAGCTTTCAGCCGCTCTGCTCCTCGTCTCTGGAACTCACTTCCCCCAGACATCAGAAACATCGACAGTTTTACCCTTTTCAAAACAAAACTCAAAACATATATGTTTAAATCTGCCTACAACCTCTGATTTTATTGAACTGTTTCTCTCTGTTTTTTTTTCTTGTTTGGGTTTTATTATTGTTTTATTGTATTTTATTACGTGTTTTGTGTAAAGTGACCTTGGGTGTTCTGAAAGGCGCTTTTAAATCAAATGTATTATTATTATTATTATTATAAACCTCCACGAATTAGCTTAAAAACGCTTCAGAAGACCAAAGACAGAGGAGGACTGTTATTATTATTTCTTAGCCAACAGGCTGCAATATATACCAAGATGGTTGCAAGATAACCCACTAGACGAGTCCTGGTTATATATAGAACAAACACTTTGCAATATGATAGAGCTTTCAGACTTACCATTTATTAGCTCAAGAATAAGAAAGCATGAAAGCTTCAAAAGTATTAGTATCAGCACCTCTCTGACAGCATGGTGGGAGTATCTTAAAATGACCGAGTCTTCACTAGTACCATGCAGACGCACACCTATCTGGAATAATCCTGATATTTTGCAAAATAATAAAATGATGAACCTTCCGGACTGGAAAAATAAAGGAATCCTATACCTGGAACACATATATGAAGGATTGGATTTCATCCCATTTAATCGAATAGTCTCCCAATTTGGGATAGATAAGAATAGCTTTTTAGAATACCACCAAATTAAATCTGTAGTCAAACAAAAATTTAAGCTCAATAAAATAGAATTACAAACACCACCAAGGATATTAAACTTCTATAATCTCAAACCCCCCAAACTACTGTCTAAAGTATATAAGACACTGTCCAAAATAGACGATAGAATAGCAATCCCTATTGAAAAATTGGAGGTGGATATCTCAGTCAGCTTTGACCAGAACTTCTGGTCCCAAACTTGTTTAAAAACTTTTAAAATGATCAGACACCCCAATTTACAACTAATTCAGTACAAAATTCTACACAGAGTACACTATACAGGTCATCGGATGTTCAAGATGGGGTTTGTATCATCTGACACGTGTACACACTGCACAAAAAACATTCCTGACAATTACATACACGCACTGTGGTCCTGTCCACCTGTCCAGGAATTTTGGGGTAGAGTACGTGAGGATCTGCCAAAACGTCTGAAATGTCATATCCCAACTTCTCCCTCTCTTTGTTTACTGGGAAACCTGGACGATGTCCTGATTGAAACATCTTTGGTTCATGTGGTTCTGACTGCCATATGCATCGCTAGGAAAACTATCCTCATAAATTGGAAAAATAGAGAAACTCTCTGCATTAACCAGTATAGAAATCTTTTGTTAGATCATATTACACTTGATACAGCCTCTGCTTCCACTTTAAATCAATCTCTCTGTTGCTCCTTTGATCGGTTTCATCACATAGCGATGATGGTGGACCGTTGATGTTGTCCTGCGGGATGATGGGGGGGGGGGGTCTGAGTTTGGAGTATCCGGATGTTCCCTGGAGGTGCGTTCACTGGGGGTGTCTGGGACTAGGGGGCCGTTGCCCCCCTCTGGAGGTGCTTGGGTTGCCTCGGGGGGTGGACTGCTGGCGGTTGTGAGTGGGGCCCCTTGGAGGTCTTGGTGGCGGCCATGGGTTACCGCCTGGCAGCTGCAATGCCCCTGGGCGGGTCTGGGTGGGGGCCCGGGAGCTCGGGTGTGGAGGTGGCCGGTCCCTTGTGGGGATCTGGGCAGGGCCTTGGGGTCGGGTCCTGACATGTATGCTGCCGGGAAGATGGCAGGAACATGCAGCAGTCCAGGTTCAGGGGCCTCGGGTAGACCTTGGCTCCTCTGATGTTCCATCACAGGGGAGGGGGAGGTCCAGGAGGGGGAGGACCCAACCTTGCCTGGATGTCCTATGTCTTATATATTCTGGAAGTTGTGCAAATGCAGGGATGGGCATAGATATTCTGCTGGGGTGGGGCTGGGTTGGCAACGCCCACTTTCATAGCATTTTTCAAATCTTGGCTAGGGGTGGAGTTACATGTTTTGATAAATGACCCGCACTTGTATAGCGCCTCTCAGAGTAAGGACTCCAAAGCGCTTTACACTACAGTGTATCATTCATCCATTCACACACACACACACACACACACACACACTGATGGTGATGAGCTGCAATGTAGCCACAGCTGCCCTGGGGCGCACTGACACTGATGGTCACCCCCGGACTTTCGCATGGGCTTATCTGGGCTACAGCCCTGGGCCCCTGCGTGCTGGAGGCCCCGCCCTTGGTCCACAAAGCATTTTTATTTTTGTATGGAATTGTCAGGAACCGAGTTCAGAAGACCCGTGAAGACACCAACACAGTAAAAATATATATAAAAAAGTCTTTATTTAAAGCAGAGGTACCTGGAGGGCAAGGCTGAGGCAGGTTCAGAGGCAGGCTAAGGTCAAAGTGGCAGGCAGAGAGCAAGGCAGGGGTCAGGCAAAAAACAGGGTCCAGAGGCAAAGATCAGGCAGGGTGGATGGCTGGAGAACTACTGGCAAGGCTGTAATAATCTGGCATCTGTTGACTGGATGGCTGGTTCTTTTATAGCAGGGGAAGCAGGTGAATGGGATGAGGCTGATTACAGGAGCAGGTGGAATGAATGGAGCTGATTGAAGCTGACAGAGGTTGCTGGGGAAAGCAGGGCTTGGCTGGAGCTTGGTGAGAGGAACCAGGTGAGCTGAATGAAGGTATAATGAGGAAGTGGAGGAGGGTGAAGGATGGGAGTCATGACAGTAATTCTCTAACAAGATGCTACCATTTAGCTGAGAAGCACTGGGATTTGTTTTGGCAAACATCTGTCATGACTGCTTACAACTGGTCCAAGTTTTCTCACACTTCTTACATCACGGCGGGCGTTTGCAGCCTGACATACCCCCGTATGCGGCGACGCAGACGGCACCTGCTGAGACCACGTCCAACAACACGAATGATCTTTTCCTGTCAGAGAGTGATTGTGGAAAATTGGCGGCTGAATCCGCGGCGGATGTTCCGGCAGCAGAGACGCTCGACCTGGAGGCATCTGAGACCACCACGTCCTCCATGGATTATCTTTTCCCATCGGAGAGTGATTGTGGAAAACTGGCGACCGAAAGTGCATCTGGGCCACGGATTGAAACTTTGGATGAACCTTGTTACAGTACGGATCCAGCTTGCTGGGGAAAATGTGATGCATCTGTGCGTGCCTACTGGGCTGAGCGATGACCGCAGAGCTGCCAACACATGCACGTAAATTTTAAAGCGTCCGAACGAGTGTACAAACAGCAGAAGCGGTTCTTCTCCAGATCGCACTTTAAACGCAGACTCGCCAATGGTGAGTATGTCCAAAGACAGTGGCTGCTTTACTCTCCATCTACCGGAGCTATGTTTTGTTTTGCATGCTGCATTTTCAGTGATGCTAAAAGCAAATCGTACTTTGAAATTGGTTTCAGCTGGAAACATGCCACAAACCGGATGAAAGAGCATGAAAACAGTGAACATCACAGAAAAGCTATGCTAACATATATCACATTTGGGTCAGCTGCTGGAAGGATAGATTCAGAGCTGGAAAAACAATTTGAATCTGAGAGTGCATATTGGACTGAAGTTTTGAGAAGAGTTGTGTCTGTTGTGAAGTTTTTGGCAGAGAGAGGACTTGCTCTTAGAGGATCTAGTCATGTTTTTGGCAGGACTGATAATGGTAATTACCTGGGCCTTCTGGAGTTAATCAGCGAGTTTGATCCCTTTTTGAAGTCTCACATAGAGAAATATGGAAATGCAGGTGCAGGGACACCTTCATATCTTTCTTCTAAAATATGTGAAGAGTTTGTTCAACTGATGGGTGATCGTGTTCTGTCTGAAATAGTTGGTGAAGTAAACATGGCCAAATACTATTCGATCTCTGCTGACTCCACCACACCAGATGTTTCCCACCTTGATCAGTTAACATTTATTCTGAGATATGTGTCACCTGAAGGGAACTCCCAGGAACGCTTTCTTAAATTTCTTCCCATAGAGAGCCATACAGCTTTGAGCACAGTCTTCTATCTTAGTGGCAGATAAGTGTGCTTTTGCCTTTTGTTTATTTTTGTTAAAGTAATTTATTTGACAGCAAAAGCAGAGTTTGAATTGTATTAAAATGTTCAATGTTTAAATGACGACCTAATGTTAGGTTATTGATTCACACAGCTTTTAGAAGCCAAAGTTGAAATAACGTTTTCTTTCTATAAAATGCAAATCTATTCATTCAAGGATTATTGTAGTGTGTGTGAATTGGTTTATTAAAGATGTGTGATCTAAAAAAAAGTTTCAATTTGTAGTCCTTAAAATAATATAGTAAAATTATAAGTGTGTGTGTGTGTGTGTGTGTGTGTGTGTGTGTGTGTGTGCGTGCGTGCGTGCGTGTGTGTGTGCGTGCGTGCGTCTATGCAACAATTTTGAAAAAAGGGGCCACCTAAATTGACTGAAGCCCATGGGCCCACATCCTCCTAAATCCGGCCCTGCTGATGGTGTGCAGTCCGTCTTTAAAATAGGACATGAAAAATCCCAGTAAGGATGTCCAATGACTCCACACCGTGTTGGGCTTATTCAGTGATTATAGCATTTCCACACAAATCAGTGGTGTGGGTAGCCTAGAAATCTAGACAAACCCTGGTAGAAGCAAAAGGTTTTACTCTGCAGGTTGGTCTAGCCACGCACTCTTGTAAACTTAGCAGGTCTGCCATTGGCCTAAACAGTTTTAAGTCCATCCAGTCACAGCGCTCCATGTTTGTAGAGAGCTGCTGGGTGGGCTTAGGCATTGGTTCAAAAGTGGTGCTCGTTTTAAACGCCTTTGGCATTAATTTTGGATGGTTTAGACTTGTGCTTTTCTTTGGACATGATCAAATAGACGTACCTAAGCCCTTTATTTCAAAAAAGGATTATTCTTCTTCTTCGATGCTGTATGGTGGACTGCCCCATTGAATGATTTATGGAGAGATGAATACAACATGCTCTTCGTTGCTCTGGGCTGTACAATTGAGATGCCACTCTTACGGCTGAGCTCCATCTACGGGTGGTGGCCAGGCTATATATTTACATATATAGGATGAATAGCCAGGGTATGGAATGTGTCAGGTTCGTTGTCAGATCTGAAGCGTGACTGAGAGTTCTGTTGCCCAGACGCGGAGAGACAGAGATAGCCGGCGTGGTTATCTCCTGTAGGTGTAGTTTGAGTGTTTTGAGGGCTGGTAAGCCTGGAGACTCGATACAAAGTCTGGTGAGAAACGATGACTGAGCAATGAATGAAACGCCGGCACTTCCTTAAGTAGTGCCGGCGTGATGACGTCAGTCGCCACGTTGGTGGCAGGAATGAATGGAATGCAGTCAGCTGGAGGAGTTCGTGACAGGACCCCCCCCTCGAGGGACGGCTCCCGAAGTCCCAGGACGGCGGGCCCAGAAGTCAGTCAGCAGGGTAGGGTCGACAAACGAGCTCGTGGGCTCCCAAGAGCGTTCCTCAGGCCCGTACCCCTCCCAATCCACGAGGTACTGCCAACCTCGTCCCCGGCGGCGAGCGTCCAGAATCCTGCGGACCGTGTAGGTGCGATCCGCCTCAACACCGCGGGGCGGAGGCACCCGGACCGGTGGAGGGTGGAGAGGAGAGGAGATCACCGGCTTAAGCTGGGAGACGTGAAAGACCGGGTGGATCCGGAGAGTAGCCGGGAGGCGCAGACGGCAGGTGACAGGATTGATGACCTTAAGGACGGGGAACGGACCCAGGAAGCGAGGAGTGAGCTTCCGGGAGCCAGCCGGCATCCTCAGGTTAGCGGAGGAGAGCCACACCTGGTCGCCAGACCGGAAGACGGGGCCAGGCCGGTGGCGGCGGCGATGCTGACGGGCATACTCCATGTTGGCCCGGGTGATGGCCGCACGGGCCCGGATCCAGGCGAGCCGACAGCGGCGGACCAGCGTCTGGGCAGCAGGGACCTCCACCTCGGGCACCTGATGATCAAACAGAGGTGGCTGATAACCGTAACAGGTCTCGAAGGGAGACAGACTCGTGGCTGAGGAGGTCTGGAGGTTGTGTGACAGCTCCGCCCACAGGAGAAAGCGGGGCCAGGTGGTCGGCTGGGACGAAGCGAAGCAGCGCAGGTAGCGTCCAAGCTGCTGGTTAGCTCTCTCTGTTTGACCGTTTGTCTGCGGATGGTATCCAGAGGACAGACTGGTGGAAGCACCGACCAGGCGACAGAACGCTTTCCAGAAGCGTGAGACGAACTGGGGTCCTCGGTCGGAAACCACGTCCTGAGGGAAACCATGGAGCCGCACCACCTGTTCCAGGAGCAGTTCGGCCGTTCTCTTGGCCGTGGGGAGGCCGGCCAGGGCCACTAAGTGCACGGCCTTGGAGAAACGGTCCGTGATAGTCAATATAGTGTCCAGGTGGTCGACCGCCGGCAGTCCCGTGACAAAGTCCAGCCCGATGTGTGACCACGGCCGCTTGGGCACAGGGAGAGGCTGCAACTCTCCAGCGCCGGGTCGGTTGGAGGACTTGGATCGAGCACACACATCACATGCAGCTGTGAACTCGCGGACGTCCCTCCTCATGGACGGCCACCAGAGAGCCCGACGGAGGAACTGGAGGGTACGGGCTTGCCCTTGATGTCCCGCGAGCCGTGAACAGTGCCCCCACGTGAGCGCCTCTTGCCGGCAGGAGGCGGGAACGTAGAGGCGGTTCGGTGGGGTCTCCGGCGGCGCTGGATCGCCAGGAAGTGCCGCCTGTATGGACTGCTCCAACGGCCATTGGAGGGAGGCCAGGAAGCGTTGAGCCGGTAGAATGGTCCGAGGCTCCGGGGGGCCGGCATCTGGTGCGAAACGCCGAGAGAGAGCGTCCGCCTTGAGGTTCTTGGAGCCGGGCCGGTAGGCGATATGGAAGTGGTACGGCTCGAAAAAGAGGGCCCACCGAGCCTGACGAGGGTTGAGCTGGCGGGCAGTCTGTAGATGAATGAGATTCTGGTGGTCGGTCCAGATCAGAAAGGGATCGGTGGTCCCCAGGAGCCACTGCCTCCATTCCTCCAGCGCCCACTTTATTGCCAGCAGCTCTCTGTCGCCGACCCCGTAGTTCTGCTGTGTGGGGGAAAACTTCCGGGAGAAGTAGGCACATGGGTGGAGCTTAGAGTCTGGACCCCGTTGCGAGAGAACGGCCCCCGCTCCCACATCCGAGGCGTCCACCTCCACGACGAAGGGCCGGGTCTGGTCCGGGTGGAGGAGGATGGGTTCCTTAGTGAAACGTCCGACCAGCTCATGGAAAGCACTGACAGCCTCTGGAGTAAGGCGAAAAGGGCGAGGCTGATTGGTGGTTTTGGTGAGTGAGGTCAGAGGTGCTGCGAGGGAACTGAAGTTGCGTATAAACCTCCGGTAAAAGTTCGAGAAACCCAGGAAGCTTTGCAGCTGCTTCAGGGTCGTGGGTAGAGGCCACTGAGCTACGGCCTGAACCTTCTGGGGGGTCCATCTTCAGGCCCTGGGAGGAGATGGTAAAACCCAGGAAGGAGGTGGACTCCTGGTGAAACGCACACTTCTCCAGTTTGCAGTAAAGTCCATGGTCCAGGAGGCGGGACAGAACAGCTCGAACATGACGGATGTGCTCTTCGGCCGTGCGGGAGTAGATGAGGATGTCATCTAGATACACAAAGACCCAGCGGCCCAACATGTCTCTCAGCACATCTGTAATGAACCGCTGGAAGACGGCGGGGCTGTTGCAGAGTCCAAAAGGCATCACCAAATATTCATAGTGGCCAGTGGGCGTGATAAAAGCGGTCTTCCACTCCTCACCTTCCTTAATACGGATGAGGTTATAGGCGCTGCGCAGATCCAGTTTAGTAAACACTGCGGCTTGTGTGATGGCGTCCAGAGCGGTGCCCATGAGAGGGTGGCGGTCCCGGATCGTTATTTTATTTAACCCTCGATAGTCTATGCAGGGCCGGAGATCCCCCTCCTTCTTTTTAACAAAGAAAAACCCCGCGGCCCCGGGGGACGTTGAGGGACGGATGAATCCCTTCTGCAGGGCATCAGTTATGTAATTGTCCATAGCCCGGGTTTCCGCCGGAGAGAGGGAGAACAAGCGACCCCGAGGGGGGGTGGTGCCGGGCTGGAGCCTGATCTCCAGGTCGTAGGGTCGGTGAGGAGGTAACCTGGTAGTGGGTTCTTTAGCGAAGACCTGAGCGAGGTCGTGGTATTGAGGAGGGACGAGCGTCAGGTCTACGTCTTTGGGAGGAGCTGCTGCTGCCCGAGGTGCAGGGGAGTCCCGGTGGTTATGGCAACCCGTGCCCCAGGCCAGGACTTTACTGGTGGACCAGGAGATGTGAGGCTCATGGCGGCAGAACCAGGAATGACCTAGGATGAGAGGCGTAGCCGGAGCCTGGATGACCAGGAAGTGGAGGGTCTCCCGGTGTTGGTCAATAGTCATGTGGAGACCCTGAGTTCGGTGGGTGAGAGGGTACGGCATGATGGGCCGGCCGTCCACAGAGGTCACGGGAATGGGTCGGTCGAGGGCGGTGAGGGGTATCTTGAGCCGAGTAACCAGTCCGTGGTCGATAAAACACTCCGCAGCCCCAGTGTCTAAAAGTGCCTCCAGTCTGGTCGGGCCTTGGTCCAGGTGGAGGGAGACCGGGAGAGTGGTTCGGTGTGGAGCCGGAAAAGTGGAGACTCCGGGCGGGACAGCTCCTACTCCGACCCGGAGGGACCTTTTCCCGGTCGTTTTGGGCATGTGCCACGGTGGTGACCCAAATCCCCACAGTAAGCGCATCTTCCCTCCTGGTAGCGCCGTGCCCGTTCCTCAGGGGGAAGATGTCCCAGCTGCATCGGCTCCTCCGTCGGTTGGTGAGCCGGCCGGCGGGGTGACGTCCTGGTGTGTACGGGGGCTGACATGGTGCTCGGCCGGTTCAGGATGCAGCGGTCCAGTTGGAGAGCCAGATCCACTGCCAGGTCCAGGGAGGTTGGGACCTCGTGCCCGATCATGCCCTCCCGGATTCTCGGTGACAGTCCCTCCAGGTAAACGGCCTTTAGGGCGGCGTCATCCCACCTCAACCGAGCCGCTGTCGTCCGGAAGCGAGAGGTGTACTGAGCCGCCGTCTGGGAGCCCTGGCGAAGCTGAAGCAGCCGCGTCTCGTCCGAGACCTCGCTGCTGGGGTGCACAAAAGTCTTTTTCATCTCCTTTACAAAAGTCTCATAGTCATTGCAGGCAGGAGATTTTTGATTGTAAAGAGCCGCCGCCCATTCACCGGCTCGACCTGTCAGCAGTGAGGTCAGCAGAGCGACACGAGAGCAGGATGTGGGGTAGCGTGCCGGCTGGCACTCGAAAGTCATGGCCAGGGTCGCCAACATGCCCTCCGGGGATCCCCTGGTTCCGTCCCACTTCTCTGGAAGGCTGAGGCGTGGTTCCATCCTGTCAGGAACAGCTGCGGTCTGACGTTGCAGAGCGGTGGTCAGCTGGAGTACTAGCTCGGTGAGTGACTCAATCTTTGTGGCTTGGCGATCAGCTATGGCACGGAGCTGGTTCATGTCTGCCGTCTGCTGATCCAAGATTGCGCGCTGTTGAGCCACTTCGGCACGCAAACGCGCGAACTCCGCTGGGTCAACTTGTGGCTCAGTCATCCTGTCAGGTTCGTTGGCAGATCTGAAGCGTGACTGAGAGTTCTGTTGCCCAGACGCGGAGAGACGGAGATAGCCGGCGTGGTTATCTCCTGTAGGTGTAGTTTGAGTGCTTTGAGGGCTGGTAAGCCTGGAGACTCGATACAAAGTCTGGTGAGAAACGATGACTGAGCAATGAATGAAACGCCGGCACTTCCTTAAGTAGTGCCGGCGTGATGACGTCAGTCGCCACGTTGGTGGCAGGAATGAATGGAATGCAGTCAGCTGGAGGAGTTCGTGACAGAATGGGAGAATCACTGTTAAAAACAAATAATCTCTAAAGTGCATTACATCATATTTTATGTGTAGCATCATATATTGCACGGGTCTTCAGTTTTACTATTCAAAAGGCCAAAATCAGACTTTTAGATAAGTTTTCATTTCCACCCTTCGTGAAACTACTTTCATATCAAAGTCTCCAAAAATCTCCTACAGTGGAAAAAGAAGACAGATGAGTTGCTAGTTGACTTATTACAAATAATCGCAGAGGACCGGAAAATTGTTCAAAACAGTGACAAAGTCGCTAAATTGGCAACACTTTCTGCTCAGCTGACAGAACTGCTCATGAATGACTCAACCCTTTGCTAACAAGCTAATCTATCAATGGCGCTAATATACTTTGCAAGATATGTTATTTATATGTATAGTTGGCAATAATCTGTCAAGAATTTTCCATTTTTTGTTAAAGAACATTCATTTCGGACATAGTTAACCACCTACTACTATGTTATATTTATTTCATTCAATAAACTTTCATATGTTATAACTAAGTACTGTAAACTTTAGTGTCTCAGAGCAACTTAATAACTTGTTTGATATGCAGTTGCAGTTATTAAATACACACTTTGATGTTTCCGCTTGCTTCAAACCTTTGGCACTGAGTTGATGTTCTGTTTAGTAGGCCCCAATTTTATTTCACTTGATTTAATATCTTGCTTTTATTATTATTTTTGTTATGACTGTAGGGGTTTTTTTAGAGGGTTTGTTGTGAAGGCCTGAGGGTGAGTGCTGAATTTATCTGTTTAATCCTCCACTCTGCATCCAGAGCTGCACCAGCAAGATTTAAAATAACGCACGGCAGTGCAAGGTCAGTAACCTCCAGTAAGACAAGCATATACACAAACAGGTTAGAGCAGGGGTGTCAAACTCCAGTCCTCGAGGGCCAGTGTCCTGCATCTTTCTCACCTGTTCAGCAGCTCATCAAGCTCTCCTCAAGCCGGTTAATCACCAGCTAATCGAAATCAGGTGTGTTAAAACAGGGAAAACACTAAAACATGTGGAACAGCGACCCTAGATGACCGGAGTTTAACACCTGTGGGTTAGAGGGTAAAGGTAGGGTTATTGTAAAGGCAATAGCTCACATACCTGACAGGTCATATCTGGCAGGACCGAGCCATCTCTTCTTTTCGCTGTCTGCCAGTAAATCTCCATAGAAACCGTAACCGAGCAACGAGACCGAGTATCTGAGGAAGCTGTCCTTGTGGTGAACGGAGCATACGTCCATTGGTTGGTTATCACCTTGTAAGTCAAACCCAAGGGAGAAACCATTTGATTACTTGAAATTGCAACAAAGATTCAACTAAAACCAGATGTCAAAACAATTGTTCAATGATCCTGTTGATGCCTGCAAAACACTGAAAACACCTGATAAGGAACATCTGAGAAATGAGGAAAATAGAAAGAACCAACTAGAGATTACAGTTGGTGGCCTCCACTTACCAACGATGATGTGTAACGCAGAAGTAACTGGATCATTTGTTCCCACAGTGGCAAAGCAGATACAGTCGGTTGACCCTGATGGACAAGATGCACACAAGGGGACATCCAGTAACCATCTCAATAGTATTTATATTTTATCTTTACATAAGGCACCCCTTTGTTTTTATTTAACAACATTTTAGTTGACATTGCCAATTAAGGGATTTTTGGACAAATTAGTGGAAATAATGGCAAGACACTAGCTTTTCATGCCTTCCTAAATCTCTGACTTGGATGCAACACAACTTCCTGGATGAGGTGAAGATTGTGGGGGTCTCTAGTGCATAAAGGACTAGAGAGAACACACTTTTCTAAAAGAACATCAAGAATAAATGTGGAGGAACTGTAGTGCAAGTGTAGCAACAAATAGCATAAAGGTAAATGTTGATATGGATCATAATAAGAATATTTAGAACGTTTTGCAGTGAAAACAACATATTTTCCTCCTCCAGGTTAGGCAAGCGCATTCTATCGCTGTTTCGAAATCATGCCTAAAAAGGCACTTTTTCTCTCTTGCTTTTAATTCATAAACCTGGCTTCAGGCTTAAGTCACATTTAACCATCCTTCCTTCCATCTCAGATGTTCAATTATGAATCTGTTTACTAGCATCAAGTGGTCCCACCTTGTTTGTTTGGCCTTTTTTTTACCTCCTCCTCCTCCTTTTGCAATATGTGTTATGATTTATGCTGTTTTTATTCATGTGCAGGTCGGTTGTAATGCCGTGTTAAAAGAGCTTAGCAAAAAAAAGTTGGTATGTTATATTATCTACAAGAGAAAGCTCACACATTTTATTATGTTTCCTTTGTATTTCTAAATCATTCCCTGCCACTGTTTTCAATGCCGTCTGCAAGCTTGTTATTAATGTAACCCTTAAACCTGTTAGTTTACTTTTGCTATTGGAAGGTGACTTTGAAGGTCTTGAAAGACACCTATATTTAGACTTTATTGTTATTATCACTGATGTTCTAGTTAACAAGAGGTTTCTCCTGTGCTCCTGTTTGCCACACCTCCAAAGGAGATGGCACAAAGGAGGTAGTTACAACTGTAAAACTCTCCAATAAATAAACCCCCTGATGAAAGGTCTGGCAATGAGGAGAAGGACGTGTCTCTCAAAGCTGCAACCAAGAAAGCCAAATGTAGCTGAATGAATTTATTAGGCAGAAGCAAAGGAACGTAGCAGTTATAAAGTTAACTAATCGGATAGCTTCCAGCCCTGGGCTATCAGCAGCGCTCTTCAGCCAACAAATGAAGGATAAGAGACACTCCCCGCCTAGTGAGGAATGTTGAGTTTGATATTAAATCTTTCAACTTGAGCGGTAATAAGCTTCTATCTCTCTCTTCTGTGCCCTCGTGGAGTAATTTTAGACCTATCTCCCCAACTTTGATCATCTTCAAGTGGTAATATAGAAGCTACTGCCACTGATAAAAGATGGAGTGGAGAGTAAAGAGAAGAGTGGGGAAATCTAACTAGCAATGTTTTGAGCTGGCTCACAGAAGCGTGACAGGGAGAGATCAGGCCTGTCATTCAGAGGCGGACACACAGATAGGTAAGAAGATGAGCTTGCTCCTTTGCCTTCTTGAGCTTTCTATGAATATCACTTATCTGGCCTTTGCTTCCTCTCCTTTGAGCTTCATAATCACATCTGAACACTTTACTAAGAGAGAGAGAGAGAGAGAGAGAGAGAGAGAGAGAGAGAGAGAGAGAGAGAGAGAGAGAGAGAGAGAGAGAGAGAGAGAGAGAGAGAGAGAGAGAGAGAGAGAGAGAGAGAGAGAGAGAGAGAGAGAGAGAGAGAGAGAGAGAGAGAGAGAGAGAGAGAGAGAGAGAGAGAGAGAGAGAGAGAGAGAGAGAGAGAGAGAGAGAGAGAGAGAGAGAGAGAGAGAGAGAGAGAGAGAGAGAGAGAGAGAGAGAGAGAGAGAGAGAGAGAGAGAGAATTGTAGCAGAGCTTTTTTCGTCTAACTAGCTCTCTTTGATAAAGTACAACTGGTGCACATGATGTTCAGCTCTCAGATGCTTAATGTTTTATTCCTCTCAAGTTTGTCAAGCACAGTAGCCTGTTCGAGAAAAGTCACAAGGCAAATCCTCAGCTAAGCAGCTCCATTTTTATCTGTTTTCCCTAAAATGTCATGCCAGTGAGGCCCTTGTTATCACTTCAACAAAATGAACCCACAGTGCTTTTTATCTTTGCCCCAAAAATTAATATGTTTGCTGTTTGAATCTGCGGCACATGAAGGAATTTTTGGTTCCACCAGTGACAAAATGTCTTAATTTTTTATAACAGAACCAGAAAATGTTTTTTCCATCATGGAACTGATTTTAAATGTGTCGAGACAAGCTTTTTCAACTATAAGATCTATAACTGGTGCAGCAAGAATGTGCAGGAAAATTCTGAGGTCATTGTTGAGTTGGGATACATGCTATTTTATTTCATTTGGGATTTATTTAATTTTTATATCTCATCCAATAAATCCAACATACTTATTGTGATAACTGGTATGTAAATATAGGTATTTAAAAAAAATCTGGATTAAGACATGGTTTGTGGCCGGAACAAAATCTTTAGAAGAAGAAGAAAAGATATTTTCTATAGTGCCTCTCAAGATGCGTGCTAGGCATTATAAATAGTAGCTTGACATTGGCTGAAGTTCCTCGTGCCTTTAAACACGCTGTTCTACAACCAATCCTGAAAAAACCCGGCCTTGATCCCACCGATTACTCTAATCTCCGATCAATTTCCAAATTACCATTTTTATCTAAGGTTCTTGAGAAAATAGTCTATGCACAGTTGGTGAAACATCTAAATGAAATTCAGATAATGGACATCTGTCAGTCTGGTTTTAGAAAACAGCACAGCACTGAAACTGCTCACATTCGGGTATTTAATGACATTTTTCTGGCTTTAGATTCAGGTTTCCATGTGGTTCTGGTACTTTTGGATCTATCCGCAGCATTGGACACGATCGATCATGACATTTTGATCACAAGACTTCACACTTGGGCTGGCATTTCAGGCACAGCCCTAGATTGGTTTAGGTCATACTTTTGTAACAGGTCTGCTAGGGTCATGTTGGATGGCTGTTCATCCGAGTCACAGCCTCTACGTTGGGGTGTCCCACAAGGTTCAATTCTCGGCCCGTTACTGTTCAACCTCTATATACTGCCCTTAGGAGCCATTTTCAGAAAGCACGCTGTCTCATACCATCTTTACGCTGACGACTGTCAAATCTATTTTTCATTTAAGCCAACTCAATCAACGAAAGTTCTGTCTGATTGTATCCTTGAGGTCAAGCAATGGCTAGCTGACAACTTCCTCCATCTTAATGACTCCAAAACTGACTTAATCGTTTTCAGTCCTAACAGTACCACGGCAACTCATCAACATGACCTCAGCTATCTCTCACCTAATGTATCCTCTGTAATCTCCAACCTTGGAGTAAAAATGGACCAGGCTCTGAAGATGGATGCCCAGGTCAATAACACAGTTAAATCATGTTTTTACCAACTAAGACACATCTCGAACCTAAAGCACATCCTGAGTGTCCATCTTCTGAAATCTGTGGTCCACACTTTCATCACTTCAAGGCTGGATTGCTCCAACTCCTGCTTATATGGCATCAGTAAAGCAGCTCTTTCTAGACTTCAGCTGGTCCAGAATTCAGCAGCTAGGTTGCTGACTGGAGCTGACAGAAGACAACACATTTCTCCAATTCTGAAATCTCTCCACTGGTTGCCCGTGCAGTTTAGGATAAATTTCAAAATTATGCTTCTGACTTACAAATCCTTGAACCATCAAGCTCCTCCATATCTGTGTGAACTTGTCCATTACTACAACCCGCCGCGTGCTCTCAGGTCTGAAGATAAGCTCCTTCTAGCTGTTCCAAATGCACGTTTAAAAAGCCGTGGAGAAAGGGCTTTCTCTGTCTGTGCACCGAAGCTGTGGAACGCATTACCACTGCTAGTGAGGCTAGCACCAACAGCTAGCATTTTTAAATCACGCTTGAAAACTCACTACTTCAACCTAGCTTATATAACATAATTATCACCATCACTTACATCTGCATTGTTTAAAAATGGACTTTACAATATCAACTTCCATACTATTGAGGTTCGTTTTTAAAATGTTTTTCTAATTTTTATTCTCCCTGTGTCTTATTGATTTTTAGCTGTTAGATTTAGGGAATTTTGTTGTATTTCCTTTTTATCTTTTATCTGTGTTCGACATGTTTGTATAACGCCGGTTTGATTAACTAACATTTTTAGTGTACAGCGCCTTGTTTGGTTGTAATGCCTTGTGAATGCGCTTTATAAATAAAATTGGATTGGATTGGAAGATAAAAATCATGAAGCGCTTCACAAAAACAAAAATAGGAAAGAGGGAAATCAGTGGATCCTGAGGAAGGTGGAATAGGTGGGGAGAGCAGAATAAAGAGAGAGGGTTTGAAGGTCACACAAAACCATTCTGAACAGGTGAGTTTTCAGCTGCTTTTTAAAGGAGACCACTGAGTCCACTGATCTCAGGCTCAGGGGGAGAGAGTTCCAGAGTCTGGAGGCCACAGCAGCAAATGATCTGTCACCTTTGGTCTTTAGCCTGGTGCGCTGCACAACCAGTAGGCTTTGGTCACTGGACCTCAGGGACCTGCTGGGGGTCTAGAGACTAAGAAGATCACCAATGTAAGATGGTGCTTGTCCATGTAAGGCCCTATAGACCAGAACCAGGATCTTGAAATGAACCCTGAAGTTGAGTAGCAACCAATGAAGCTGGAGGAGAAGTGAGTGGGGTGATGTGGGTGTGTTTGGAGGACTTGGTCAGAAGCCGAGCACAGGCATTCTGAACCACCTGTAGACGGTAGGGATGCACCGATGGATCGGCATTTGATCGTAATCGGCCGATAGCGCCCCTATCGGTTTTGATCGGAATTTTCAAAATAGATCAGAGCAAACCGATCAGGTAGGGTTGTCACGGTAACCAGTGTAGCGCTAAACCCCGGTAAAAAAGAAAAAAGAAAAAAAGTTGACAATAATAACCGTCTTGTTTTTAAAAAAACTATATTATCTTGGTGGGTTTACCGTGGCTGCGGTGTAGGCGCGGTGACCCTTACCAGCCACCGTATCATCGGCTGAAGTTGCCGGCGGCACATGCACGCTTTGCTTACAACAAAACTTTCTTGAAGCTAAAGCTGAAATAATGGTCAAAGGAGGAGACGGCAGCGCTCAGGAGGACATTTATTATCCCTCAAAGAAGACAAAGTCGGAAGTACAGGCATCTTTTAGATATTTGAAGAATGCCGAGGGAGTTTATGGAAGACGGACGGCTATCCTGTTTGCAGCACGAGCAGAAAAATTGTCTGTGAAAGGCAGCAACGCTTCAAATCTCATGACACATCTGCGTGACCATCACCCACAACTCTACAGTCAACGCAAGGCAAGTAAACGTTAGCGTTTTAGCTAAAATGCGTGATCCGAGGATTTGGGTTGAGGGAGAATGCAACGAGCCGCTATATAAAGCAGCCGCAGCGCCGCTACCTGCATATAAACCGTGTCACGGACACCCCCATGTTGAAATGACGCTATGCATTACGGGGCTCCCAGGGGCAGATAAGAGTTGGTCTCTCTCCGAGAATAATTATGAATTTAACAACGATTACTGCCTGATGACATTTTCCCACATCTGCAAAGCTCACTGGAAGGACACAAACCGAGGACAATATTTTCCTGATATACGGATTACTCAAGTAAGGGTAAAAAAGTATCTGATTAGAAGGCTACTTGAGTACTGAGTATCATCTGATCTAATATTTTTAAAATGATGACATCAAACAGACATAAAATAAGAAGTTATGGGCAAATATTGGTATTTTAAAGACTGAAGGGGAAAATGTAAACAAATAAACAACTTAATTACAAAATAACACATTTTAGGCAAAATTTAGACACAAACTGAGGACAATATTTTCCTGACTTACAGGTTCATTTAATTGTGTGAAAATGTAGCATGTTTAAAAAAAATACCGCGATAATACCGAAAACCGTGGTAATTTTGGTCACAATAACCGTGAGGTTAAATTTTCACACTGTGACAACCCTAACCCCCAAATTCCACTACCTCCGCTCCGCTGCGCTCCGTTCTGACACGAACGCCGGGGCAAAATCGGTCCGTTGTAGTCAATCAGAGCAATTCCACTACTGCGGCCGTGCTCCGGCAGTGCGGCGCCGTGCGCCGCCCTCTGTTCCGGCGTCCGGCAAAAATAGAATCGATCCTATTTTCGCCGGACGCCGGAGCACCTCCGCAGTAAATGGACAGAAATCACAACGGCCCAACAGGAAAAGGAGCGAGCACAATTTCCGTTTTTCACAATAAATCGATACACAAAAGGCGTTTTTTGTTTCATATGCACAGGTTTAACAACTTTTAACAACTATCAATGGCGGCTGAAGTTTAAATGCACAAAAGTAAGCCATAAATACAGTTTCTACTATCAAAGTAGTCATACTTTGTTGATCCAAACACTGCTGATCTCTCAACACAAATGATGGGCAGATTAAACAGCTCATGCCGATGTTTCTCCCACACAACGGGTGTTTGGATCTAACTTCCGCGTTTATTGCTCGGACTGTATCGCAAGATCTCGAAAATCCCGCGCATGCTTGTTTGCCCCCCTCAGGTCTCCGCACCGGAGCGGAGCCGTTGTAGAGCGGGTACCAGTAAAAATTGAGTTCGGAAGCGAGTGGCTGCGGAAGGCGGGGGCGGACCGGAGCGGAGCGGAGGTAGTGGAATTTGGGGGTCATACAGACCATTTTAGATTAGGTTACATTTCCTTTATTCCCAGATTATGTAGTTTGTAGCACTCATTATAATGTTGTAGAAAATTTCTGGCCAATGAACGTGATCGGTATCGGTGATCAGCATTCTTTGATATCGGTATCGGTGATCGGCAGCAAAAAACCTGATCGGTGCATCCCTAGTAGACGGTTCAGGGAGGTTCTGCTCAGACACGTGAAAAGAGAGTTGCAGTAGTTTAAGCGGCAGGAGATGAAGGTGTGGATAACGGTCTCAAGTTCAGAGCAGGACAGAATGGGACTCAGCTTAGCCAACTTTAGGTGTGTTTTAAAGACAAAGTTCACTGAGAAACAGTTTTTTTACTTAAGTTTTTAAATATGGTCTGTCATTCTGAGCTTCACATACAGGCTGAATGTGAAAATAATCTTCTACCCCTATTTCCTCTACTAGCCACTGATAGAAAATAGACATGGTAACACTTGGATGAGAAAAACCACACAGATCTACATCATTGGTCTCTAGTATGATTGCATACTAAATGAATCTCTGTGGGGGAAAAAGCTCTCGTGCTCCTGTTTCAGGAAGTAGAAGTTGGCTAGAGGAGTGAGGAACAGAACACATTCAGGGTGTTTCTCAATGCCAAGGAACCTCACCTTGATATCTTGGCCCCGCCCCGGTTGTCTAGGAGATGCGTCATCAGGAACCACCAAGGCGTGCTCCAATGTTTATGTTCTACAGAGGCATGTGTTCTCCGTTTGTTAGCCGTTTAGCTAGCTGAGCAAGGATACATGGGAGGTATCTTGTAGCCTAGCCTTGGTCAAAAATTTCCCAGAATACACCGCAGTATTTTCAAAAGGATGGCGGATCAGAAGCCAGAAGCTACTTCAGGGACAAATTTCTAGTTTAAAAGTAAGTCAACTAATTTAAAATGTTTTTTTAGATCCAAAGAAGTTATCTATGGTTGGCTAGTTGCTTAGTATGTGTAACTTCGGTGGCAAGCGGGTAGTAACTCACTTGCATATTTAATTTCACATATATATATATACACATATTTATATTTATACACATATTTATATTGAAACTAATATGTGTAAAGTATAACGTTATCTCCCGTGTCACGTGGCATTACGTGTTTGCCGTGGAAGGCGTGGTCAAGTGATGCAAGTCTGTTCCATTTAAGCTTTTTCTTTGACCATGGAAGGAGTGTCCTCGTAAACAAGGCGCCTGGCCTTGCAAGACATCGCCTCACAAGGCCAGACGCCTTGACATTGAGAAACACCCTCAGAGTCTTATTTCCTGAAATTCAGACATCTCACCTCTGATTGGCTAACAGCAATGCAACTCTACCACTGACTCTGCACTGCAACGTTCATGTTTTATCTCCACACATAACAATAGGCTGATGGAGGTGTGCCGTGTGGTGGAGTTGCTAATGCTAACTCACCAAGATGGGTGAGTCCATGATTTTTAAGTGACAGTGTGATGTAGTTCTGTCAGACTTTTCAAATCCTACTTTTATTTCTATCAGAAGCTAATGCAGGAGATAGGTGTAGGAGATTATTTTCATGTTCAGCCTGCATGAAAAAGTCAGAATGACTGATAATTTTCAAAATAATGAGTAATAAATGGTTTCTCAGTAAACTTGCTCTAGAAAAGACATGATGAGGTGTTACAACCAATTTTGTTTTTGTTTATTTAATGTACTTTCTACTCCACATCTTCTACTCTCATTCCTGGTCTGTGGATATAACATCTATTAGAATAAATGATTAAACCTTATAAATGATGTATCCTCTGTGTTCTCTTGTGACAAGTTTGCTTATCTGTTAATGTGTACTCTTAAGTTCATGCTAATAATCAGTTGGTTGTACCACAGCATTCGCCTCAGTCTACCTTTTCACTGTAAAGATGGTGGTAATGAGCTGATTACTTGTGTAGAAGGAAAAGTGGCTCACTAAAATCTCACCACGAATTTGATGCACTCCTTTGTCTTCAAGTCCTTAACTGACCATGTTATACAAAAGAATCTCCTTTTTTTACAAAAGAAAAATCATCTGTTTTCTAGCTTCCTTCCGTCGTGCTATTATCTAATCAGATGCAGAAACCAAACAAGCCAAATTAAGACTTATCGGGAATATTTAAGGGATCAAAATAACTAAAATACCCCCCCCCCCCCCCAACATATGTATCCTTTACTGTTCCAAATTTGTATAAAATTCCTCATAAAAGTGAAGTACCGTATTTTCCCGACTACAAGTCACACTTTTTTCATAGTCTGGCTGGTCCTGCGACTTATACTCCAGAGCGACTACCAAATAATGTATACCGCGCTGCTGCGGGCCGGCTCCGGACCGGAAATGAGCTCCCCTGCCCCGCCATCACCTGCTAGAGACCGTTGCGCACTGCTGCGGGCCGGCTCTGGTCCAGGTTTCGGCTCCTCTGCCCCGCTGGGAGGGTATCAAACACCACCATCCCCTGCCGCAGCCTGTGGCGGGGTGCTGCGGGTGCTCTCCCCGCCCGCTGGGAGGGTTTGACACACCGCCATCCTTTGCTGGAGACCGTGGTGCGCTGTTGCGCCCTGATTGTTTATTCTGTTATTGTTACCGGTACTTGTCTTGTAATGTGAAATGCTTGGTCTTAGATTTTGTAAGAAAATAATAAAATTTCCCCCCAAAATGCGACAGTCCAGTGTGACTTATATATGTTTTTTTCTTCTTCATTATACATTTTATGGCTGGTGCGACTTATACTCTGGAGCAACTTATAGTCCGGAAAATACGGTAATTGTTAGCAAGTTTCTTTGTTGAATGACATGAGCAATGTTTGTGTACCAAAACCATCAAAGGTTTGTGTCATGAGTCTTTGCGTAAAGTTTGAGAGTGATAGCATTGGACAAGGTCTGGCTGGTCGATGGTGATAGTTGTGCTGCTCAACAGTGAGGTGTGCCATACCCACCACCTCCTCTCTGAAAGGCTCCTAAAGCCTTTAAAAATACCCAGACCCAATGATCACCAACTCTGAGGTGTTTTTGGGTAATAACCCACCTGCAGGGATGATCCCGATGCGTGAAAGGCACGACACCAACTCTGCATCTGGCCGGTTTTGATCTACATCGTGGTCACGTTGGGTCCTGATAACCAGCCCGTGCAGGATCTCACTGAACATTCCATCTCCACCCACACACACCACCCTGGAGGGATACAGTAAATAACAACTTACAAGTGTTTGTCTTATTTTGCTTTTTTTTTTATTTACAGCAGTTTTTTTTCCATGTTAGCATGCCTGCTGGTTGTTATATAATGAATAGAGCTTCATGTACATTTAAGGCACAGAAGTCAGAAGAAAAATAACTACATGGCAAGAAAACATTGACAATAATGAAACAGGGCAGCTGTGAAACCCTACAATAAATAGGAATATCACGCAGTGCCACCAGACATTACACCTTCCTAAATCTAACTCAAAACCAACTGAAATGCATCTATAAATTACACGCACTGCAGAAAGAAAAGCCATAATGGACTCTAACCCTGCTTCTGTTGTAACAAATATAGGATGAATAGGAGCTGAAATGGCAAGGTGCTCAGCGGGAACAAAAGAACCCCTTTTGTTCACTTTCTTTACCCTTGGCTTCTTGCTTGGCTCAAATACTTTACGAGTTGAGCTGAAAACACAACCTTGACGTATGTCAGCAATTTTTCCATTTTAATTTGTGTTGTGGTTGTAAGAAAAAAAAAACCAGGAGAGGTAATCTGTTTTTAAATGTTATGGGATCACTCTGACTAATTAAACAGCTATCAGCGACTCAGACTTTTCAGCTTGGTGTGGGCCAGTTTAGGGTTTAGTAATAACCATTGCTTTCAGAAATTCCTCATGTCATAAATTCAGCAAGGTGTTCCTCAGAGATTCTGGTCTATGTTGACATGACAACTTACCACAGTTGCATCCATGATGTGAATTTCCTATTCTACCACATCTCAAAATGTTTTGGACTGGACTGAGATCTGGTGACTGTGGAGGCATGGTCATGTTCTAGAACCCGGTTAGAGATGATCAGAGTTTTGTGACATGGTGCTTTGTCCCGCTTGAAGCAGCCTTCAGAAGATGGGTCCATGTGGTCATAAAGGGATGGACATGTTCAGGAGCAATACTCAGG
This sequence comes from Nothobranchius furzeri, assembly GCF_043380555.1. Classification (NCBI taxonomy): domain Eukaryota; kingdom Metazoa; phylum Chordata; class Actinopteri; order Cyprinodontiformes; family Nothobranchiidae; genus Nothobranchius; species Nothobranchius furzeri. The sequence goes on along the minus strand of NC_091741.1, from coordinate 55,274,907 downwards.
TAGGCTGTGGTAGGCTCAAGTTGTCCATGCCAAATTCTGACCCGACCATCTGAATGTTGCAGCTGAAATCCAGAACTGGAAACATTATCCAGTTTCTTATGGTCTGGTTCTGCCGGCCCTGTGTTAGTGATAGCCTCGGTTTACTGTTCTTGGATGACAGGAGTGACACCTGATGTGGTCTTCTGCTGCTGGAGTCCTATTGCTTCAAGATACATGATGTGGAAGAAATGTGCTTTTTTGCAAACCTTGGTTGGAACCATTGGTTAGTTCAGCTGTTGTAACATTTCAATCACCTCCAACCAGTCTGCTTGTTCACCTCTGACATGAACAAGGCCTTTTGAACCACTCAACTGATGCTCACTCAATATTTTATCTTTTTCAGGCCATTGTATGTAAGCCTCATAGATTGTTGTGGGTGAAAATCCCAGTCCCAGTTGGCACAGCAACCATTTTACATGATGCTCAGTTTTAACTTCAGCTTGTCCTCTACCCCAGGTCTAGATGTCCTAAATGCACTGAGTTGCTGCCATGTTGTGTTAACAAGTATCTAATAAAGTAGCCAGTGAGTGAATGTGTCTTAAATTTGAATATGAAGGACCAACTGCCTTGAAATACTCACCCATCATATTTGTCTAGATTAGCCTCAGTTCTCAAGTGGTCTCTGGCATGATTAGCACGCTCCGTAACTGTGAAAACCAATTAAACAACCATTAATTCAACTGTAATAAAAAGGCAGGGTAAAAACAAAATCACTGAACTTTTCGTGGCCTGATTGGAGCATAAAGTGTGTTGTTCCAAGCTTTTGGGGGAGAAAACGAAAAGAAAACATGACTAGGAAAAGCACTGCTCTTGTTTGCTGAAACCCACTGAGCAGATTAATGTTCTGAAAAAGCCGGGGCACAGTAGTCCAAACAGCCTCATTCAGCTATTGTACTGTATATTAACAAAATGAGCCCTGAGACAGACGAAACAAAAACATAATTTCAACAGTAAATCTGTTTACCAGTCGTATAATACCAGCACAAATATAATCATTGCAATTCAAAGCAGCTATAGGAAGCCCAGAGTGAACAGTACTCATTGTGATGGACCATCAATACTCCAGACTATGTGCTGCAGCAGCACTTATTAAATAATAGATGTGTTTGGATACCCAAGCTTATCAAGTATCACGGCTTCCGTTAAGGTGATAGTGTGATTAATGCCGCTATAAGCAAAAGCATATCCTTGAGTGGCTCCTCTGTACTCGTGAGAGGCCCACGGTGGCAGCACAGATCTATACAGTGGCCTTCGAGACTCATTTTTTATTTAAATGTTGTGGAATGTTACTGATAGAGACCCACCAATCACATCTGTAAAGATGCCGGCTTGCCGAAAAACAGGTGCCACCTTCTGCTCGTAAATACGCTTTCCACGCTGCTTTCCTCCGCAAGGATTGATGTACACCAGCAGGCTCTTTGGTCGGTTGGCTGCAAAGTGAAGGATAGTCAATGAATTTAATTTCTTTTTTTTCTGACACCAGCTTGATTAGGTTTTCATTAACCAGAGACCTTTTTAAAATTGAACATTCCACCTGTCTGACGCTCAAAAACAGCGCTCAAAAAAATAAATGACACGTCTGCTAAGTGTGAAAGGAGAATGAAGTGATGTAGGAGCACTGCATCACTTTGTGATAAACCTACAAGTGCTGCGATAGGTAATACTAAATGGCTTGTTTAGGGCTGTTGTAGGAGGCTGAATTTGGGAGAAAACAACCGAGATACAGCAGCTGATGCTTTAAAAACGGAATGAAATTAGATCAAATGTAAAGCGAGCAAAAAGGCTCCACATCTTTTGGCAATAAGACAAAAGTTCCAATAGATTACACAAATGGATTGTCAATGAATAGTTTAAAGGTGCATTATGGAGGAGACTTACACTATTAAAGACACACACACACTTCATCTTCACAATGAATGAGGTCAATTTCCTTGAGTTGATTAATCTTGTCAAGCAGAACGTGATGAAGGGGACCGTTTCAGAGGCATTAAACCAAACTTAACGGGATCTTTCAGCCTTTGTGTTTCTGTGCAAAAAGTTATGACTATCTGACTCCTTACAAAGAGCTTTTTGGATAGCCTCTGTTCAAATATAGTTTTATAATTAAACTGATAAACAAGTTCAAATGCAAATAAAATTTTGAAGTGTATTATAAAAATATTAAATGTCTTAAAAGATGGAACTTATATTTTAAGATTTGTTAGACATGAAAATGAAACCTAGAAGCTGAAGCCAGAAAAAAAAACACGCTCCCCCTAGTGGCTGGTTCCAGTATAATGTTTAAGTAGTTGAGATTTTTGGCATTCTGTCCCATCATAGACTTCCAAAACCACAATATAGCAGCAGAACAGTTAATGTTATTTTGTAAACCACAACCTGTTCTCCATACTCTGCTACTTTGGTAGAAATATTAGGTACTATTTGCTGTAAATAACCACTAATATATAATACATGATAATGTTGTGTTATAATAGCCCAACATGCCATCCTACATACATAAATATATAGTCTGGCCATGACCCATTGACAGATTTCAGTCATGGGACAGTCTGCCATACACAGTCAAAGAAGACTCAAATACATCCTTTTTCTAAATAAAGGACTTAAGTACCTCTATCTACTCTTCACTCAAAGAAAAAACCAAGTCTAAATAGTTCAAAGTTGATGGCAAAGCAGTTCCATTTGTATTTTGTCCTTAACAGCTTTTGTTTGTTAAAATAGAATTTACAACCTCTGGTACTGAGGAGCTAAGGGCTAGTCTGAACCAGTTAAGCTAAATTTTATAGCCAGAGCTATGAGACTAGCTTAGAAATCTAAGTAAAATTATACTGCTGTGCATGTCGGTCTAGCTCCAAAGAAGCCTCAGCAGGTCTATTATTTGGCCTGATTAGTTTTGTGTTATGCCAATCACAGTGCTCCATCGTTGGGCCAATCCCAATGCGGTTTGGTGGTGACGCAACAGTGTGGAACAACTAAGATAGCAGCAGTTCATTTGAAATGACTTTGAGATCAAACTCACTAAACTTAGACTTTTCTTTGAGTCAAGAGCAGATAGAGGTACTTAAGTCATTTATTTAGAAAAAAGATATATTTGTGTTTTCTTGGGCATTGTACAGTGGACTGCCCAGTTGACTGACATCCATGGTGGTGAGTATTTTCCGTTGTTTCCATTGCATGCAGAGAGTGGACCGTTAGGAAGACAAGCCTAGATCCCGCCCCACGTAGACATCTGTTTATGGGTCATGGACAGACTATATGCCAGGTTAACTTAAATGTTCTTTAGGATAATAAACCCTTTCATGTCCCTGTTTTTCAGATTAGTTTTATATTTTATTTATTTAATAAAATTAAGAGTATTTTCAAAATAAGCTAGAAGAACTTCACCGTGCTTTACCAAGTGATTGGCCTGATGGACAAAGGGTTAAAACGTGTCTGTGCTTAAAAAGTGCTTGTAATTATTACGCCTCACAGTCGTGTTCCAGTTGTGTCAGATTGGAGGAAAACAAATAAAAATGCTATTTTATTACAAGTTTAACCCTTTCAACAGGCAGCTTTGAGGGTTACACTTGTCTGCGTGCAAAAACAGTCACATCTAGTCTCCACATTTTTCTCACCATCTAAAACTCTTATTGTTCCATAAAATTGTAATTCACTATCAGTTTCAGATGCCAGGAGAATTATATTTTCTTGTGTTTTTATATTTTTATTCAGTTTCTGCTGGATTTCTCTGAGCAGCTAATAAAAAGCCCACAGTTAGTTTGTATTTGTTGAGTAACTGTAGTGACTCTTTTTGATACAGACATGATCGTGTTTGCTAGATAAAGTGTGTGCATGCGTAAAAGAGGTTTTCACCTCTAGCTTAATAAACTTCATTTATTTGTATTTGCCCTCATCTGCACTAAGTGAAGTTTAACAACTTTGTGTGCTTCAGCTTTTATTTTGTTAACTACTTTTGGCAAAAAGCCACAGCTAGAGTCCACCATTAATGATTTATAGTCAATAAACAGTTTGAGTCCAAAGTGCAGCACCATATCTGATGAAAAAAGACATCAGGGAGCACCTACTGAGTAATGACAGCTGCTCATTCGTAACTTGGATCCACTGCTCACAGAGTCCCCGGCTGTCGCAGAGGAACGTCACATCGCTGCACTGCCACTGGTGCTGCTTCATCCGCCGCACGTAGGAAACTGTAAGGAAATAAAAAGATGCATTAAATTAGAAGGTAATACCTCATGTGTGTAAACAGAGGAAATAAAAAGCCTCCAAAGCTTATTTGGTCATAAGTGAACCATCACTTTCTTTCACTTACAGCAACTGCCCTGAAAATGAACCCATGTTTTACTTCCCACCAACGGGGTCAATCACACATGGAAATGACTGAGTAAGACATGATGGAGGAAATCAGTTAAGCGAAGCAAAAAAAAAAGGAAAAAAAAGTGAACATTCATAATGTTTTTAGCATAACATCACTGAAATATTTACATTAAGCAGAAATTCACTCACTAAGCACTTTGACAGCAGATTCACTCAGTAAGCATTTCAAAGTCAAATGATCCCACTAAGCATTTCTTCTCATCAGCTGAAAAACCTGAATTTTCATGGAGGAGCTGCAGTCTGAATCATTAACAGAAGCTGGAGCAAGGCAGGCGGAGCGGGGTTTGAGGTGGGTGTAAAATCACCCTCTAATGGGTTACATCATCAGGATGTTAATGATGGGACGTGTCTTTAAAGCCGCACGCTGTCGCCAAGCAGTCGTGTCAACGTCAACGCCTGTAAAAGCCCACATTAGAGAATTCAATTTTCTAGATCTGGCTGTGATAAATAATTTAAGTCCTTATCTTGTTTGGATGTAATCTAATGACTTCAAATAAAAACTGGCTCTAAAGAGGCAGGTGTTCAGCCATCGGGGACCTGGGGAGGGTTGGTCCTGTTAAAGCCCAGAGAGATGTCTGCAGCTGTTTTAGAGCTAGGGGATTATTTTTGACTGGTGGAACTGGGCTGCGGTCATAGGTGTAACAGGAAGTAAAGATGCTGCATCTTTTCCTAAAAAGGACCTTTTCTTAGCCTAGAAAGCTGGACCGACCGTAGCTGAAGCAAAATGGATTTTGCCCTGCAGGTCGGTCTACCAACACTCCTAAGCAGACCCAAACAGTCTTGTGTTATGCCAATCACAGCGCTCTATCGATTTGATGGGCCAATCACAGCGCTCTATCGATTTGATGGGCCAATCACAGCAGGGTTTCCCCCAGCGCTTTATAAACCTGGCAGCCCACCAGGCTTTGCTTGGCCACCCACCAGGCTAATGTGAAAAACAGCAGCAGAACGTGTGCAACCCCCACCCCCGCTCTCACGGAGGAGCGCTGCGGGATGGAGCGTGACCCCCACCCCCACCCCCTCTGACGGCTGAATCCGCCAGGCTTAACTCATTTTCTGGGGGAAACCCTGCACAGTTCTTTATCAGTTTGGTGGTGCAATGAGTGGAACAACTGAGATGAAGATGCCTTTGAAACGGCTTTGGTATCAACTTTGGACTTTCTAGACATGGTCTTTTTGAGTGAAGAGCAGATAGCAGTACAGGCTAATGCATTTTATGAATTCAAGAGTAACTTTTTCTACCTGTGAATGCGTAGGGAACAAACTGAGACGATTCCTTATTCTTTTTCTGAGTCCTCCTCATCTGTGGTTGGTCCTCGTCTTCTGGCTTGTGGACAGCCACAATTTCACTTACAGGAACAGCATGGCTGAGATCTGAAAGACATTCACTTAGTCAAATGCACTATCAAAAATTTTTCAGTTTGGCTAAAGTATAAACTAGGAAACACATTAAAATGTATTAATTAAAAATCTAAACTGTTATTTATTGTTATACAACCAAACAACAATATAGTCATGATAATATCTTTTGACAGCTGTAGTACATAAGAAACCCCACAAGATCACCTTTATTATGTATTGTAAGCAGCCTGCAACACTTTGACCATTACACCTACAAGGGCCATAAAGGACTTGCACTGTCACAAGCCCAGCTGCTGTAACTACCTGTAGCTGCCCCATCGCTAGGGCTCTGCAAACAGCTGAGAGGCGGCGACTGTGTTTTTAAAGAAAACAAACTCTGAGCCAATTCAAGCTGCGGTTCGCAGATGGTTAAATACAGAAAATGAAGTTTAAACTTCTTAGTAAACAATTTAGATGCTGGTGAGAAAAAAAAAGCTAATGAAACTCTAAGGCCAGACTGTGCTACAGTTTTTCTGCTGCATCACTATGAACTCTGGCTCCAAATGCAGTCACATCCAAAAATTAGCAACATTTCTTCCTGATGAAAATGATGAAAGCATCACACACGAGCTTTACCTGATCCTAACTTAAAGTCCCATTAGTCATCATCACTCACTCGTGATATTACATCTCTGCATTTGACCCATCCTTGTAGCGAGTGGCGAGCTGCAGTTGTGCCTGTGTTTGGGAACTATTTGGTGGTTTAAGTCCCCGGTCCAACCCCTTACAGCTGAGTGTCAAGCAGGGTGGCATTGGGTCCCATTTTAAAACCTTTAGTATGACCCAACCGTGGATTTGAACCCCAACCTCCCAGTCCCAGGGTAGACAATCTTACCATAGGACCACTGAGAAGGATCGATGTACTTGATCTGAGAAATTATGTCTAATGTTTGGTTTTAATATTTATCTGTGCTACATAGTTTCTGCTTCAGTTTAAATGAATCTACATTTATTTTTGGAGTTTTCTCCTATTTTAAGTGGTAATGGTTACATTTTTACTGTTTGTGGTCTTTGTACAGTTTTGAGGGTGTATTTTCATATGATGCAATCCATTAACATATTTGAGAGAGGACAATAAGAGGAATTAATCTGATAAAACCACGACAGCCAGTAAATCCTTGTTTCCAAGATTTGCTGTAAATCTTGTAATAATTCAACAACAATAGTGACCAAAAGAACACATTTAAAACTTGACTTTTATGTGAGTAATATTAACTCACAATAAGCTTAACTGACCCCTTCACCCCATCACTCACAGGCCCTGAAGCCTCTCCTGCAAAATGAATTCAGCCGATCTGGTGAAATGGATGGGAGGGAGGCATGGCATGCAATTTTTCTCCTGGGAGTGCGAGAGAATAAGATTTCATTTCTTTCTCAAATAAAGATGATATGCCACGCTGGTATGAATAACTTTGTGGCCATCGACATTCACATTTTGACGAATGGGAATAAGACTTATGGGTTCGTGGGTAATGGTTTTCTTTTAAAGGAAGAGAAAAAACCAAAGAAAAAACTGTGCTTTATTCCAACTACTTGGAAAATGTTCTCACGTGCTCTGCTCAACTGATCGCTGATGTTGAGTGACAATTTAAAATGATCCTTTCAATGTGATTGTAAATCTAAATAAGGACAAGATATCACAAAATCTGAACTAAACCTCAGTAATTTCTCAATGACGGGGTTAAAGTGGTTTATTTTGGCTAAGAACGTGTAAAAAGGCAAGAGTTACTTTTATGTATCTGATCGTCACTTATATCCATCCCTCCACTGATGTCTCATAAAAGAGGCGAACGGTGCAGTGTTCGTTTAGATTTTAATAACAGCATGAGAGGGTTATAATGAGCTATCTAGACTAACTAAAAAGCAAGCTGCATAAAATTAAATCAGAAAGATTTGATAGAAATGACAAAATCACTCAGTCCTGAACAGATCATTCACAGCTCAGCCTGAGTGATGTTTTTGTAGCTTTAATTCACACAATTTAAGATTTAAAAAGGTTCTGTTATGTTACCCACTGTTTACGCTTCCCGGCAAAAAACGTCTAACAACTGGCTTTAGGTTATTTCCAACACTGGGCTCATATCTTATTTATTGTTAAATGTAATCCCATGTTAAACAGGTTTGTAGGATTTCCTTCTTCCACCTTCAGAATTTTGCTAAGAGCATCTTTTCCAGGAGTGATGCTGAAAAACTAGTCCATGCATTTATTACCTTTAGACCGGATTCTTGTAATTCACTGCTATCAGGAAGTCCACAGACTGTAGTTAAAAGTCTCCAGCTTGTCCAAAATGCTGCAGCTAGAGTTCTGATAAGAATTAAAAAGAGAGATCATATATCTCCTGTCTTAGCTTCCTTTCATTGGCTGCCTGTTAAATTCAGAATAGATTTTAAGGTCCTTCTTCTCACATATAAAGCTCGTAATAATCAAGCTCCATTATGACCTGATTGTTCCATACGTTCCTAACCGAGCACTTTGCTTTCAAACTGCAGGTTTACTGGTGGTTCCTAGAATATCTAAAAATTAGGATGGGAGGCAGATCTTTTAGCTATCACGCTCTTCTCTTTTGGAACCAGCTCTCAGCCTTAGTCCGTGAGGCAGACACCTTGTCTACTTTTAAGACTAGCCTTAAAACATTTTTATTTGATAGGGCCTATGGTTAAAATCTGATGTTAGCCTCAATCTGGACAAGTGGGGGAGTACAGGGAGGTGGAGTGTACAGTCGGTAAAGACGGCTCTCCCTTGCCCTACCTCCAACATGCCTCCATCTAAAAGGCTAGGTTATCCAGAGTTATCTCTGTCGTTATGCTGCTATAGGCTTAGACTGCTGGAGGATACACTGACCACTTTTCACACTCGACTACTTTCTTCTACAATTTGCTCTTAAACTGCATTATTTCCTGCTATTTCAGCTGTTAACTCTAAGTGTTTTTCCTCCTCAGAAGAAGCTACAATGGTGTCCTACTACTACTACTACATTAGGTATATATGCTGTGTGTGTGTGGGTGTTGGCGTGTGCGTGCCTGCTCGATCCCCAGTGAGTCGTGGAGGATGGCTGCTTATACTGAGCCAGGATCCTCTGGAGGTTTCTTCCTGTCAAAAGGGAGTTTTTCTCTCTACTGTTGCTACATGCTTGATTAGTATGAGGATTGCTGTATAGTCACTGACACTAGTCAGTGACTCCATGCAATCTGCTGGGTTCCTTATATAAAGAAACCTTTTACTGATTGGCTTAATGAACTGAACTGTATTGGAAGTGCCTTGAGACGACTCTTGTCGTGATTTGGTGCTATATAAATAAACTGAATTGAATCTTGTTAATTCTTCAGCTTCTTTTACTGTTTTATTAGATTTAGTAACATTATCTTCATCTAACTGCTCATCAGATCAACTGGAGGCCTTCTTTGCTCTAAACAGAAGCCTAGTGTGCGATGAAACACGCTTGGTGTGTGTGTGTGCGTGCGTGCGTGCGTGCGTGCGTGCGTGCGTGTGTGTGTGTGTGTGTGTGTGTGTGTGTGTGTGTGTGTGTGTGTGTGTGTGTGTGTGTGTGTGTGTCTGCTCTGTCTTCTCGATCCCCAGTGAGTCGTGGAGGATGGCTGCTTATACTGAGCCAGGATTCTCTGGAGGTTTCTTCCTGTTAAAAGGGAGTTTTCCTCTCCACTGTCGCTGTATGCTTGCTTAGTATGAGGATTGCTGTAAAGTCACTGACACTAGTCAGTGACTTGATGCAATTTGCTGGGTTCCTTATATAGGACACATTATTTCTGATTGGCTTAATGAACTGTGAATTGGAATGTTTATTATGTGAAGTGCTTTGAGACGACTCTTGTCGTGATTTGGCGCTATATAAATAAAACTGAATTGAATTGAATTGGTTTGATATCTTGACTTTTCTTCAGAAACTGTTGTTACAGGGGAATTCCTATCCTTTTTCCTGTCATGTTGGCTTTTTTAAATGGACAATCTCCTGGTTCCTGTCCTCACATTCATGAAAGAGGTGCTGTAAAAAATGACCACCAACATGAGTGTTGATGCACTGTGTGACCCAGACTTTTTTCTTTTGGAGTCAGAGGAAATTAAGAGGCCGTAATATTAAACAGTGCTTCCTCTGGCTTTGTGATTGAGACATTTGAGTGAAATTATCCTTGTATCCAGTTTGTGCTGAATGTCTGTAAGGTGAAATTACTCCCATACCCAGCTTATTTAAGTTCCATATTTGTCTTATAAAAGCCTTTAATTTGAGCTGCTAGCATTCCCGTCTCCACCTGTGGTGTGCACTCTCCCCGTTGTGCGTACATATGGAGACGACACGTGACTGACAAAATAAAACATGGATCAGCTGTTTGTGTGCTTTGTGATACTGGTGGCTGGGATAACCTGCTATGACAGCATCCTTTCCACTGATTTGTGAAAACTGTTTCTCATTTCTAATCTGTCTCTAAAACTGTCTTCTGAAGGTTTCAAGTGTATTATTCTGCAAACAGGAGCTAGTATCTAGATAATTTGATAAAAGTATGAAACTGGAAACATTCACTCCTCCAATAACCCCACTGTGCATTTGCACGCGCGCATGCGCGCACACACACACATGCGAGCAAACACACACACACACACATTCCTAGCTGAGTGCAGTCCCTGAGCTACATGCTAAGCCCTCGGCTGTACGAGGCAGATCCGCTCTGCTTTGCTCTGACATACTTTTCTTTGTGCTTGAAAAGAATCAGCACTGGCAGTGAGGTGGTGTTTGTTGCCTATTCAAACTGCAGGCCTCAAAGTGGTGCTATGAGCCCGAGAGGTCTGCTATCTGCCAAAAGTCAGCTTTTCAGGGAACGGAGGGGAGCGGAGCTTCATTTTCCTGTGTCTGAGTATTCCTCAGCATGTGGAGGACAGTAATGTTATGTTACAACAGAACTTGGCTTACACCTGAGAACTGGTGTGTACATGTACCTCTTGGACTCTGCAAGCTGCAGTGAGTGTAATATTAGAATAAATGCTCCTTTATGAAATGTTCAAATGAAAACGACCAGTTCTGATCTAAAAAATATGTCAGGGTCTATATTTCAAAGCAGGGGTGGGGAATCCTGGTCCTTTGAGGCCTACTATTCTCCATGTTTTTGTTGTTTCCCTGCTTCAGCTCACCTGATTTTAATCAGCAGGTAATGAACAGGCTTCTGCGGAGCTTAATGAGTGCTGGAGCAGGGAAACATCTAAACCATGCTGGATAGCAGCCATTGAGGACCAGGGTTACCAAGCCCTCATATAAAGAAACCATTTGGGCCACCAGCTGACTCGATTCTGTAAGAAGGGCTTTAACGCTTCTACTTGTTGTGGTTTTAAAGACATGTCCAAGTAATTTAGAAAAAAGGAAAGAGCCGCAGCGAACTCCGCTTTAGTCGCCATGTTTATGACAAACTCGGCGTTATGGTGTGTAACGTACGCAACTCAGCGCTGATTGGCTCGGGTAGATTTCTCACGGGGTGGTGTTATTTGAACCACACAGCAGAAGCTCCTCCAGACTTGTGTTATTTGTGGAGCTGAAACATCCATGTTGCAGAGAAAATGGAGTTAGTAGTATTAGTGGGGGCTTGGTATTGTTTTATATTGGTATCAGAAATTAAGAGTTATTTCTGACGGTGCACATCAAAAATTGGTAAAACAGCTAAAATCAAACATCCCTAAAAAACCTTCAATACTTTGTATGGACTGCTTCATAACAAAGTAAGCCATACATTTTTAAATTCTTCTATCATGTTTAACAAATGTTTTATCAAATAATAAGGATAATCAATATGTGAATTGTCCACAAAATCTCAACACAAGCAATTAGATGACAACTTGTGTCAGAATCTTTTAAAGGTGATCACTTTGCTACCTCAGCTGCCTCTGGTTGGTCCCTTTAAATTACCAAAATAAAATTTTTCATTAAAATTACAAAACCACTGCATCAAAAGAACTTAAATTAGCGTGAAGTGATAAACTGATTAAACAAACTACAAGACAAGACTTCCTTTTACATTTTAAACAAATATGGTGGTTTTTATAGGTAACGTGTTGAAAATGTTAAGCTTGTTCCCAACCTGCTTCTTCTGCTTACAACAAACCACAAAGACACAGACAGGTTTCTGATGACAATCCAGCATTCATATCAAATCTTTCATATCAGATCTGAGTTCCTTGTTGCATACTCGAGAGTTTAAGTGGCCGAACACAATCCTCTCTCATCAACCCAAAAGCAAAACAATGGCACATAGTGGAAAGATTCAGATCACCAACACTGTCTTCGATCTCGACACCTTGCGGATCTGCGTGTTTGCACATGAGATTTTGTGTTTATCTTTGGGCATATGATAATGATATTTCCGACAACGCGCCACCCGGCCTCGCCTTCTTTCAGTCGTCTGACAACAACAAGCTGTCACCATATTCACATTCAGCTGTTGTTCTCTGCACCTCTCCCTGTACGCAGCGGATCAGTTTGTAATCCCTTTATTGTTGCTGCAGTTTGGTTCTGACAGTGTGTTAGAGGACACGCTGCTGCAAGCTTAAGGAAGTGTTTCTGTGCTGTTTTTTTTATGCCACTCTTATTTTGCTTTTACATATTGCACTTCAAACCACACGTAAACACGAGCGCGACAACTGTGACGAGAGTTAACACAGGCTGCAAAACTGAAAAAGCTGCTTGTGCTGTTGAGAAAAGGCGTTCCAAAAAGCAGTGGGCTAAAATTGCAGAACTCTGAAGCCCATAATCATGCTGGTTTAATTAACTTTAGGTGTAGTGTTAACCTCATTAATAATTGCAATCCATGCAAGCAAGGATTGTAGGAGGTGCCAACATAAGTTTTCTCGAACTCCAGCTGTCGCCTACTGGCAGTGTTTGTTTGCCTGCATCTCTCTCTCTCTCCCTCTGCAGCCGTCTCTCAATGTACAGACAGGCCTGTGCATTGAGCACCAGCTTTAGATTACAAAGCACAGATCTGCCTGGGTACACATGGCAGTGAGCTGTCAAACAAGACGTGTGGATTTCTCCCAGGCACAATGGTGTTGTGGAGCCAAGGCTTAGGCAAACAGATGGAGAAGAAAGGACAGCCAATGTAGAAGGTAAAGCAAGAAAACAAAGACACCAGAGGTGGAACAAAACCACACGCACACTTTGCCAAAAGTTCTAGTCGGTGGAAGTCATGAATTTGGAAAGCAGAACACAGTCTGGTTTCCTTTGTTGTAAATTTGAAGTAAGAGATTGTTCACGCAGTTCAAGTCATTATTTTGTCAACACTTACCTTCACACCTCCTGCATGAACTGGTATCTCGGGGGACGTTTAACCTCCTGGGACAAGACCTTTTGTTTGGGTTAAAGTTTTAATAATTCAGCTACTTATTTGGGAATAGTAATGAACTGATGTATCGATTGGTTGATATATTGGGCATTTATTTGCCAATTCACATATCGACATTGGTCGATATGCCTCTTTATGCATGCTGTTCCACTGCTCCAACACACATGATTACCCATTCAGCATCTCCTCAAGCTCTACTGAAGCCTGTCGATCAGACCAGTCACAGGTGTTGAAGCAGAGTTCCTTGAAGTAAGAAAAGGTAGTCAGTGCAGATTGCACCATCATAATTAGGTAAATTGAGAAAAAACAAGACTTTTAAAAGCTTGCTATCTTTTCTAGACCCTTTAGGACACATGTGTCAGACACAAGGCCTGGCCCGCAGAGCATTTGTAAGTGGCCCGCAAGATAAATATCAAAAATATATTAAAACTGACCAGCTGGCCGATTTTACCCCAAAGACTTCAACTCCCATGATGCTTTGCGGCGTTAGCGCAGAGCCGAAGTGCCCACTCCTTTGTGTTTTTTCCAGCGTCTGCTGCCGGTCCCTTCAGCTCCGCTGTCTCGGACAAAAAAACTAAACACTCCTCTCACTCAGCGCAGTTTACTCAGCTATTTGCCGATGTTGAAGCCCAGAAACTGAGATTTTAACAGCTCAGTAATGTGTTCACGACTGAAAGAGAACGTTTTTCAACTAACTTCCAGACAGAGCTGATATAACTCCAGCGAGCAGCGACACGCTCAAATCAGCAGGACTCTGTGGCTGCTGTAGTTTTTATTTTTCCTCCCCGACACATAACAACGTGGTCGAGCTGCTTAGACGCTCTCCATGTTCATCAGCACAAACCTATGTGAGCACCTGTTGTCATCTACTGTTGTCATTATTATGATGAAGATGAACAAAACAACAGGAGTCTCCTCAGCTCAGAGCTCAACCCCATGATGCAGGTATCTGGCTGGAACAGGTGAGCTTCACAGTAAATCAGTGGAGCAAACTGAGCTTTAAATATTTTGGTTTTATTCTCTTGTTCTGCTCCAAAACATGAAAGTTAACAGGTGAGATGTTGCATTTTAAATTAAGATAAAATTAAATTTTTATTTTGTTGTTGGCCCATGAGAAAAGATTTTACCTACAGTATAACAGGAAGCGGAAGAGCTGCAGATAGATGAATAGAATAGAAAATCCCTTCATTGTTCCTCAGTGGGGAAAGCTAGACGTCACAGCAGCGATGACACGTATTACAGGAAGAAAAAAGGAGAATAAAAAATAAGAAAAATGAACAAATAACAATAAACATAAATCCTGAATAGATTTTAAAAATGCTAAATATACCACAAGTAATGAATACCACTGATGCCTTTTATTTAAAATTGACTTGCTCGTGTGTAATTGGATTACTCCACATCCATCCATCCATCCATCGTCTGAACCCGCTTTGTCCATGTAGGGTCACGGGGTTGCTGGTGCCTATCTCCAGCGGTCAATGGGCAATCAGGCGGGGTACACCCTGGACGGAGAGCCAGTCCATCGCAGGGCAACACAGGACAAACAATCATGCACACACACACTCACACCCAAGGACAATTTAGACAGACCATTTAACCTAACAGTCATGTTTTTGGACTGTGGGAGGAAGCCGGAGTACCCGGAGAGAACCCACACATGCACAGCGAGAACATGCAAACTCCATGCAGAAAGATCCCAGGCTGGGAAAGGAACCCAGGACCTTCCTGCTGCAAGGCAACAGCTCTAACCACTGCGGCACTGTACAGCCCGATTACTCTACATTCAGTTTTAATGCAAAAATAAGTTTGTTTCCAAATTAAAAGGTTCAAAAGTGCATATATGTTGAAAAAGAAAATGTGCAAATTTGCCATCACTTTTTCAAAAAAATATTAAGTTTGGCCTGCGACTTTGTCCCAGATTTTCATTTCGGCCCAATGTGAATTTGAGTTTGACACCCCTGCTTTAGGAGGTGGGAGGAGTTGTCTACTGTGTCTCCTGTCCTAATGCTGTAACAGTAGATCATTCAGAACATGAGTGTTGCTGCTTCATCTGCAAGGTCAGCTCAGCCTGGAGGGGTATAAATCCAGTTCCTCCTGCTCAGTGACTTGACAGCATTGTTGTAACAAGTCATAATTGAAACAAGTATTACAGCCACACCTTCGAAGACTCTTAAGTTATACAATTTCATACCTTTCTCTGCTTTGTATCTATAAAGGCAAGTAAAACAGATAAAAACTACTTACACAAATAATGAGGAAGGTAGAGCATATTTGGGCAGCAAAACACCAGGGATGTGTATGTAAGATCAACCAGAGTTTCTCCTCCTGTTCGCGTACTCTAGTGTGTGCAGTACAACCTCCCAAGCTGGAAGACCGTGATCCTGTCTCTCAGGGCTTCTGACTGAATGATGTCCTAGTCCAAATCTCTTCAACATCAAGCAGTGACATGTATTAATTCTGTCTTAGCCAAACTCTCAAGGCCATACTTATGTATGCAAAATCCTTCCAGCATCTTTGACACTTGTTTGTCACACCTCAGTGAAAATTTGCCAGAAACTTTAGAAAATATAAGACCTGTCATGTTGGTGTCACGCTTCATGTGCTGGGATTAACTTTCAAATGAAGAAGCATAAATGCTGTGCAGGTAACTGATGAGGAAAACAGAGAGCAAATTATCAGCTAAACCATCAGTTTGGTACCAAGTTTGACCCCCTTGTTGTCTCCAAAACCACTCTAACTCCTTAAGGAATGAATTCAACAAGATGTTGGAAATGAGCCACGGAGGTTCTGGTCCGTATTCGTATGACATAATCTTACAGTTACATCCATGAAGTGAATTTTCTGTTTCACCACGTCCTACGGCTTCTGGACTGGACTGAGATCTGGTGACTGTGGAACCCGGAGTCCTGTGAGCTCATTGTCATGTTCTAGATACCACTTAGAGATGATCTGAGCTTTGTGACATGGTGCATTATCCTGCTGGAAACAGGAACAAGGTGATGGGTCTATGTGGTCATAGAGGGATGGACATGGTCAGCAATAATAATCAGGTAGGCTGTGGAGTTTAAACCAGAGTCAGGTGATACTGAGGGGTTCCTACACCATTACACCACCAGCAACACCCGGAGCCATTGATACAAAGGAGGATGAACCCGTTCCAGCCCATCTGCCACCAACATGCATGAGTACTCTGGTGTTCAGTTAAAACATCAACAAGTCGTCGTCATTATGTCCAGATGCTTAAATGATCTATGATGTGTGGATTAGCTATTTCTGCTAAACAAGCAATTCAACACATGCACCTAATAAAGTGGCTGGTGATTGGATAAAATTCCACACAGCAGAAAAGGAAACCTTTATAAAGGTCAATATTCCACTTGCTGTGGGGGTTAAGAAATGAAGCATGTCGTGTTTGGGAAGTAATAAAAGCAACAAAGGAAGATTCCAGTCACCGCTCTACGCAGGAAAGTTACTCAGTAACTGTTCTGACGCTCTGAAACTACATATTAACATGAATGTGTCTCGTTAGCCATTTAATTCTGAGTTCTTGGAAATCAATGTGACACAATTATCATGTAAACGCTTTATTTACTGGCTAAGAGTCTGATTCCTTATTCCACTGTAAACTGACCTGCTCTTGTCACAGCGATCACCATGGGGATTTGATGAAGCCACGTTGAACATTGACTCAATAAAGGGAAGTCTTTATGGCAGGTTATTATAGGGCACTTGATACCACTTTGGGGAAGGTCAATAGCTTGGTTTGAACTGAAGTGTGTGCGGCCAGCTGTAATCACTCCACTCAATAGGCTGCGGTAATTGCAGACCGAGGAGCCCGTCTAATGTGGGTGGACAAACAACCGGCGTGAGGGAAGGGGAGAGAAGAACGTCTAGATTAAATGGGAATAGGCTGATGGAAAGGGTATAAAGTCTTTGGAAGGTTGTTTCACAATGTTGTGCATGCTGGAATTTCAGCTTACTTAAACATCTGGCTGAGATAAAACAACTGGTATTTAGAAAACATTGGTTCCAAAAAAGTCAAAGACTGAACATTCTACATAAGTCACAAAGCTCAAACGGTTGCAGCAGAAGTCAAACATGATCAATCATCTATTTTAGGTGTAAAACTCACTAAATGTGTAGCTTTTATTTAGTTATGAAACTTAATTTTTTCAATGATGCACAAAAAAGTAATTATCCAATACTGGACTGCTGTAAAACACACTAACAAATAGTTTTGTATGCCATCTGTGTTTGGCTAGCTGTAACAATGAAACTGGTAAAAATTCCAAATATCTTAATGAACCCCAGGGCATTTGGGAAAAATATCCTGTGGCCTGATAAGTCACAAGTACAATTTTATGGAAGGTTTAAGTCTTGTTACACTTGAGATAAAAGTTACAGTACATTTTATAATAAAGTGCAAAAGACAAAATCAGGAAATAAAATCAGTAAAATCAAAAGGAGCATCCTTAAAAGCCAGGGAATAAAAGTGAGTTTTTAAATTCTCCAAAGCTTTGCTGCTTAAAGGAGCAACAAGTCCAAATTCTACTGTGAAAAAATCAATAAACAGTCTAATGTCTCAAGGTTACATGGAAACATATTTCATTCTCAGCTGACTGGGGCCTTCTCAGTGTTTCTCCTTCCAAAAAAACATGCAAAAGTAGTAACTGTTTACAGTCAGTGAGATGTGAGGTCGCTGAGTACGCATGAGCTAACGCTGTAGTGCCAACATTTGTAATTTGACACCAGCAGGCAAAAAAGCTCCAGGATTGTTTCTAGAACCAAAGCCAGTAAACAGGAGAGACACATGAGTAATTTAGTGTACGTACCCCTAAGAAGCCACAATGTCCTTTTGATTTACTTTAATACTGGGTAAAGAATATGTCTGTGAAGGTTCTCAGTCATCCAGGTCATTGTAGTCTAATGAGCTTTGAAAGAAAAGCGTCTGGACTTCTTTGAGTTGCTTGAAGACGTTTCACCTCTCATCCGAGAGTAAATCTGGGTAAAGAAGGCTAAAGGCTAACAGTAAGCTAACAATGCTAATGGTGAATAAAAACCAATGTTCTAAAAATATCTCAAGCTACTTTTTCAATAACCAACCACGTGATATGGCAGTGAAATGTGTGTATGTGAAGTGAATGAGTGGACCATGGCATTACTTTAACTATACTAATATACTATAACAGAAGGCTAACGGAAAGACAGTAGACAACTCATCCTTGTTTGTCATCTAGAATCTTCTGGCGCTGATCAAGCCTGACCTGCCAGACTCCTCTGTTTAATTCTGCACAGAGAAAGGGTCTGGGAATTCTCCAATTCAAATAACCCCACCCCGTGAGATTTCTAACCGAGCCAATCAGCACTGAGTAGCGTACGTCACACACCATAACGCCGAGTTTGTCGAACATGGCAACTGAAGCGGAGTTCGCTGTGGCTCTTTCCTCTGTTCTAAATGACTTGAACACGTCTTTAAAGCAACAAGTAGAAGCGCTAAAAGCCTTTCTTCTAAAGAAAGATGTTTATGCTGTCGCCAGACTCCATTTTTGACTACAGCTAAAAAAAAACTACAGCGTCGCGGACGTCCCACACAGCGACGTTCAGTTTCCCATAAACAACGAAGACAGCGGCGGAGTTCGCTGCGGCTCTTTCCTCTGTTCTAAATGACTTGAATGTATTTAAAACCAAAACAGGTAGAAGCGCTAAAAGCCTTTCTTCTTCTAAAAAAAAAAAAGATGTTTGCGCCGTTGCAGACTATTTTTTTTTTTTACTACAGCTAGTAAACCACAGCGTCGCGCGGTACAGTTGGCATTTCCGTCTTTTTTCTGATTGGTTATTGTTGAACTGCCTAGTCCCGCCCCTTAAGTGCCTCTCTGCCTGTGAGTTACCAGACTTTCTCTGTGCAGAATTTAACAGAGGACGAGTCTGGCAGGCCAGGCTAGCGTTGATCCACGACTGGCAACACCTATGGTCAATGGCAGTGAGAAAGGGATTTTTTGCTTAGAAAAATAGACTGCAGTAACTTTTAACTACAGGATGTCATACTCACTTAATTCATACATACTGCACCTTTAAGGACCCGAATGATTTACTGAAACTAATGGAACCATGAATTATGTTCACCATCAGAAAACCCTAAAGGAGAGTGTCTGACTTTTGACCTTTAACTGAGTGTTGATGCAGGAACACCCTCCAATATGACTGACTACCAGTTAACAAAAAGTACTGAATGCAGTTGTTGCCAAGATGTCACGGCCAGTTAGGTTTAGGGGTCAACTACCTTCCTTCAACCTATAAGCAGAAAGCAAAACTACTAAAAACATCAAAATCCGTTCAAGTCGCCATAAATAAATAAATGTTGTTTCAAACACTTGTGGACTTAAGAATGTGATGTAAATCATCCTGTGCCTAGTGGTGTGTATCTCTTCACAGAGGCAAAGCATTCATTACAAAATATGCAAAACTTTATTTTTGCATGGCTGCTGGGATGTGATGTCAGACTTGATGTCAGTGAAGGTGGACAAACGGGATGAGATAGCATTTTTCTATTGAATTTAATCACGTTTTTAAATATATGTTAAATAGATTCAAGCTGTTTTTTAATCTTTAATAAAAGGCAGCTGTAGCTAACAGAGCTAGAACACGGCTGAAAGCCCACCTGTGACCTGTTTCTGACGGAGTACAGACTAAACTACAGCATGTGCATGATCCTGATAAGGACAGTGAAAAGAAAAACCAGTTGCTTTATAGTTATTTTTGTAAAAGTAACACAAGGTTACATTGAATGAAGGTCAGTCGGGTGCTGAGAGGATAAAGGCTTTAACACAAAGCTACAAACACATAAAACTAGTAATTGTTCTTTCTCCACATAAAAAGCCTTCTGTTTTCCTTACCTGCTTGAGGAATGAGAGGGATTCTATTCTTGCTTTCCTTAATTTCCTTCCATGTAAGAACAGCGCGTGACAGAGCAACTTCTACCTGTCTGTTCTTCAGGAAAAGCTTCGATGATATTAGCGAGGGTTGTTCCTCCATGTTTTCGTCCCGAACTCTCGTTAATTACACCGTCCCGACATTACTCACGACCAGCGTAACTACTGAACGCACTCAGCAGCGTCTGCCTTGCGGTGGTGGCGCGTGCTGTCAGGACAGAGGCTTTAAACAAAGATCCTGTGAAAAGGTAATCACCCACTCAACTGCAAGGGATATAAAAGAATGACCCACTTTCGATGCAAGTTTTAGACATGTCAACGAATATCAAACATAATTATTTTCATAAAAAAGAAACTCAGTCTGTACGTAGTTTTATTGTATTGAAGAGACTTTAAAACTTAAACGGAGGTATAACATGACTTGGAGTTTTCTCCCTTCACAGAATACACCCGATCCATTGCAGTGGGAACTCGAAGCGGAGTAAGTGCTCTTCATTTTTCTATCTTCAACAGGGAAACGAACTTTTCCTCCGACGCTTCTCAACTTCCTAAAAACGATGACTGTAAGAATTTATTTTGTACATAATGATGACCACATAAAACACAGTTAAAAAACAACTTAGAAAATAAAGTTTTTAGCTAAAACATTGACATTAAAAAACATAAATAAATCAAACATGTTTTGCTATCTGCCAGACCCTGACCAAGCCCACGGAAAACACCTTAGATTTGGGGAACTATGTTGTCAAATTAATTCCCAAACTGTAACAGTGAGATAGAGCTTGTTTCCTCACACAGACATGGAGATGATAGACAAATATGAGACAGCCACAAAAACTCATTAAAATGTTATAATGAATTAACCAACATTATTCTCTTGAACAATGTTTAATGTATTATTTTTATTTACGTCTAATTTACAGCCAGTGCATATGTTAGTGCTTCTTGTATTTTAATATTTTTTGTTCTGAGTAATATTTCTGCAAGCTTGTTGAAAAGAACATTGGCGTAAAATGCCAAAGTGCTACCACATCATAAATCAAATCAAATCAAATCAGCTTTATTTATATAGCACTTTTCAAACAAAAAAAATGCAACTCAAAGTGCTTCACAGATTCAAATGGCCCCATAGATCCCATATTCCCATCCCAGCCCCCCTCCCCAAGTGTAAAACAATTGACAATTACGGTTCCCTCCCGCACCCAACTTCCAAAGTGGACATACAATCACCCAGACACTCGTCCACACACACACACACACACACACACACACACACACACACACACACACACACACACACACACACACACACACACACACACACACACACACACACACACACACACACACACACACGTGAACAACAGAGGAAACAATAGGGTGAGTTCAGATGGGTCAGGTAATGAACGACACATCATCAGCGGTGCCATCTGCCCTGACAGCAACAGATCCACGGCAGCAGCCAAGACACCGGCCCATGACGCCCAGTGGGGGAGGGCAGAAACCCCCACGACTGCCCGGGCACTACCCGAGGAGCGCCCCGGCTGCCGCCGCCGACCACCGGCCCCAAGGCAGAGGGCTCCGCAGAGGAAACACTGGAGGATTAAAATATATAACTGTAAAATAACAAAAGCTAATATGGATAAAAAGTAACTGATAAAAAGTGATTATAAAGATAGTAAAAGAAAACATAATCACGTAAAAACACTAAGATGTAAATAAAATGATAAAATTAATTAAAAGAGATAAATATGTATGTACGTATATACCGTAAACAAATATGACAGACGATTCAGTTAAACAGACTAGATGAATAGTAAGCAGTTAAAAGCTAAGCTAGAAAGGTGGGTCTTGAGCCTATTCTTAAAAGCCTGGACGTTTCCTTGGCCCTGAGGTCCTCCAGCAGCCCGTTCCAAAGGCGAGGGCCGTAGTACTTGAAGGACGCAAAGCCGTGGGTGAGTCTTAACTTTAGGGATAACTAGGAGACGGCTGCAGAGGAGCGCAGAGACCGCGAGGGTTTATATAGTAAAAGCATTACTGAAAGATAAGAAGGCCTAAGACCATTAAGACACTTAAAAACCATTAAAAGAACCTTAAAATCGACCCTGAAACATACGGGGAGCCAGTGCAGTGATTTTAAAACCGGAGTGATGCTCCCGCTTCCTGGTCTTCATCAGGACACGTGCTGCTGAGTTTTGTAAAAGTTGTAAACCTGAGATGCTCTTTTTGGGAAGACCAGAAAGCAGGACATTGCAGTAATCAATTCTACTGGTTATAAAAGCATGAATTAGTGTCTCCGTATTGGCCCGACAGAGAATAAGGCAGGCTCTGGCGATATTCTTAAGATGGTAAAAACCTATTTTTGTGATGTTTTTAATGTGGGGAATAAAAGTCAGCTCAGAGTCGAAAATAACACCCAGATTCTTCACTTGTAGTGATGGATAAAAAGACATTGATTGTAGTTTAGGTAAAAGTTTCTCTCTCTGGGCCTCAGGACCGATGACTAAAACTTCAGTGTTGCCTTGGTTGAGCTGGAGAAAGTTTTCAGTCATCCATGATTTAATATCTTAGATGCAGTTAAAAAGTGTTTCCATTGGCTGTGCGTCATCAGGAGACACGGAGATGTACAACTGTGTATCATAACCACAATTCTGATCTCTTAGCTGATTCTGTTTTAGGTCACTTTATCAGAAGCATCCTGTCAGTGTCACCAAAGATACAATAAATGACAAAGATAATACAAAAGTTTTAAAAGGTGTAAAAAAAGTCTGACTCGTTAGGAGGAATTGTAAACACGATTTATTTTACAGTATTTGAAAAAAAAAAACAAAGCAAAACAAAACAAACACAAAAATACTTTCTACACACTCAATATCCTACAGAGCTTAAAAAAAGAAACTGTACCGATGGCCAGGCCTCTGGTCCTGATGCTGGTGGTCTCTCTTGATTGACACCCAGCTTCTGTCAACAAAGCAGAGAACCGCGCAACCTCACGTCAGCAGACCCTCAAACTGCTGAGCCGCACAGCTCACTTGTGATTGGCTCACAGTAAGAAAATGTGGCTTCAGCCAATCAGAGGCGCGCTTACTCTCCGACCAGTCGGTACCAACATGGCAGCTCTCTGAGTTTTGGAGGAAGGGAGCTGGTGTAAATAAATACAGTTTGAACGTTTTAGAGACAACGACATAATCTGGCTGTTTGAGCCTGGGGCTTATTGGACTGCGGGGGGAAAATGTCGAGTGACGGAAACAAAAAACAGTTTTGGAAACGAAATGCAGCGAAGGTTCCTGGCAGGTAAGTGACGTGTTACCTCCTGTTGGCTATCTTAGCACAGTTAGCTTCTCTCTGTTGACGCTGTCCTGTAAAGCATCAGACGCAGCGTTTCTTTTTGTGAATGATATCACCATCCTTCGCATATTAAACGGGTTTTAATTATGCAACGTGACATTGTCTGGTAAGTTATTCAGAAAGACCGTTTACTCTTTGCTTCTGGAAGCTGTGAAAGAGCTACCCGGCTAACAGTTGCTAGCTGAAGAGAATTTTACCCTCAACGTCACAGAAAGAGTTGAAACTAACATGTTCAACTGTAAGATACTTTAACCCACGTGTTGTCTTCGTAAATCGCAGTCATGCATTTAAGGTACGTGCTAGAATAAATATAGGCTAACGTTGCTAGCTAGTGGAGGTAGCTCATTCATTTACATTGTGTCTTGTTAACTTTTCCAGCATTCAACATGTTTATGGAGCACAGCATCCACCTTTCGACCCTCTTCTTCATTCAGAGTAAGTTTAAAAATCTTGCTGGAGTTATTTGGTCAGTTGTTTAACTTGTCAGCTTGCTCTGATGAGTGGCTTTTGTTCTTATATTGCAATAACTCAGATGTAAAATCAAACCTTAATTTCTTGTCTCTTGATGGCGTTTAACTCTCATAGGAAATGTTGTATCCGCTCTAATTTTGATTTTAGAGTTTCAGCCTCATAACTTGTAGATTTAAGATGTCAAAGTCAGGTGTAGGTGGTGTGTTAACACCTGACATACAAACTGACAGTGGGCTGGGATGTAAGAGAAACTGCTAACAGTGTGAAACGTCACCATCTTGTAATGCAGTCCCATTATGTTTTGTTAACACCATGTGGTCCTTCTTGTTCTGCAACACTAGAAAAACCGACTCAACCAGAATATTTGTTTCAAGGTTGAATAAACACTTGTAGTGGTAAAAACACATGACAAAAATGTATTTAGACATTTGAGATTAAAAAATTTATTTCAGAAGTGTCCTGTTCAAGACACTTATCAGCTCATTCGGCACACCATACAGCAAACATTTCACACATCACAGAAAAACAAAATAAAGGACATTAAGGTGGGCAGCCTTTCAAACTAAAATGGAATTGGGTGATGTACCTGGTGGTTTTGTTCAGCAGATTTAATGATTCAAAGCATTTACATCCAGGTCCTGGGGTGACCAAACTGTGGGCTTCAAATGCAGAGAGACATTCGCTTTGGAGATAATGGCTGCTTTTTCACAAATGTAAAACAAAATGCACATCAATATATTTTTAAGAGTAGACCACAACAACAATACAGAGTAGGAATGTCCCGATACAACTTTTCACTTCTGATACGATGCTGATATTGTAGCCTTAAGTATTGACCCATACCGATATCAGTCTATCAGAACAAACCATTCATGCTTTTACCTATTTCATTGTGTGGAATGTATTAAAGGCTTGGTCAAGTGATATTACTCAATCGGAGAACAAGAGCCAATAACATTAAGTTTGAAAAAAAAAAGACAATTCTTTCTTAACCATTGGTTGCAAAAATGTGAATGTTAATAGACTGCTTATATCGGAGATTTTTGATGCCGTCTGATATAACACTATTTTTGGGCTGGTATCGAATTACTTCCAACATCGATATCGGAATGGGACATCCCTATGTAAAGTATTCATTGTTTGCGCTTTTATTTTCATTTCATGGTAAATGGGACCACAAACAATGACCTTTTTTTTTTTTTTACTGTCAAGCTGATTTTTAGCACCATTCATAAACCTGGTAATAAAAGTGACCCATGTCATGTTCTTGTTACTGATTATGAATTATTTGAAACTTTTCAATTCAATTCAGTTTATTTATACAGCACCAAATCACAAGAGTCACCTCAAGGTACCTTACAAAGTAAATAACTACAAACTAAAAAACAAAAAACTCCCATCAAATCCATAGAAATAAATAATTTTCTTTTGTTGAAGGAAACAAGCCTTTTTGTCTGACATCTGGAAAGATTTAAAGATCCCTTTCTATAAGAAACAAACAGTTTGATCTTTTACTAAAACATTGCTGGTTTTTCCACTGTTGATCAGTTAAATATGATTACATATCACCAGTGCTGAGGACAATACTTTAAAAACATAATTATAGTTACAAATTACTAACTCAGTTACTTAGTTACAAGATCATTCAAGTAACTAATTACCAAAATAATTAAAGACAATTTAGTTACTTTTTTCATAAAAGAATGCAAGAAAAATGAGTTAGTGTCTTAATTAAACTGACTTAATTTACTATAAGAAAGAAAACACGCTTTTCTATAGCGCCTCTCAAAATAAAAATCACGAGGCACTTCACAAAAAAATATATAAAAAATGTAAGGAAAGAGAGATAGAGAAAATGAATAGGAAATGGGGAAGTCAGTGGATCCCGGGAAAGGCGGATCAGGAAGAAAGAGCAGAATAAGGAGAGGGTGGTGATAAACGTCACACAAAAGTTTTCTGCTGCTTTTTAAAGGAGACCACTGAGTCCACTGATCATAGGTCCAGGGGGAGAGAGTTCCAGAATTAAATAAATTACTACAATATTAAAATATAAATGACTAAAAGACTTGAACATAATGCATGTCCAAATGTTTATTATAAAACGGAATAATTGAGATAAACAGGCACTTAACAAAAATAGAAAAAGATGTAAAGGGTTCCTGGGTCTTTCAGTGTAGTTAAATTACTGAATTAAATATAATTTTGCAAAGTATTCAAATTTTTCCAGTTTCACTTAAAGGGGCATTATGGAAGTTTGACAGTCAAAACATGTATAGAAATAATAAATTTCTTCTTCATACATTCTCCTGCAATGCCCTGGTCCTGTAGAATGAGCCCTGGTATTTTTACTGTGATTGCCTGTTTTTCTGTAAAATCACAGAAAAAGAGAGATGCTCGGGTCGTGCAGGCTGCTTCATGCGCGTTCACGCTCAGGCATAGCCCGTAGCATTTGCTATCCGTAGCTTTAGCGGCAGAGAGAGAGGTAGTGCCAACTCAGCGACTTTGTCGCTGTTCCTAACGCCTAGTGACGAACCTAGCTACATTTCTGAGGACCCTTAGCTACTTTCTTCTAGATATTTCCAGCAAATTAGCAACAAAATAGCCATTTTCGCTCCAAACCGTTCTTTGAACGTTGTTTCAGCTGTCATCAGGAATATAAATGTTACGGATACAAAAGACGTCACTGGTGCTTTAGCTCACCCAGTTAATCAGCAGACTCACGTGCGGAAGACCCGGGTTCGATTCTGGATGTGAGCATAATTTATTTAGAGTTTATTTTTTACATTAATGGTGTATTTTTTTTACAGTAAGATGCCCAAATTTTTATTTGAGACTCGCTGAACGGCATTGAATTCACAGATAAAAAAGATGTGGGTTCAACTTTCATTTTGGAACAATTTTTCAAGCGCGGGAAGGGAATGATCTGAGCATGCAGGAGGTCTGACCCATCATAAACCTTTGTCGGCTGTGCTGAAGAGAAAGGTACAGAACCAAATTATTTAATTAATTAGCTGTACGTTCTCCTGTCCTCTGTCCTCCGGGCCACACACACACACGGGACTGTCTCAGCTGTTATTTTTGTTAAGGAGTGTGCACGTACAGCATGCACGCCTCGTGCACGAGCCTACTATTGAAGCTGCCGTTACGCTTTTGGCCTGAGGGGGCAATCGCGAGCATAAAAATTCAAAACTCCGTAAAGTCCCTTTAATTTTACTAACTGGCAGGGCTCTGCGTGGCTTAGATGAAATATTTTGCTTAACATACAAATTAATCATGTGTTTTGTATTAGAAGCAGGGCTTCATTTGTATTTGGTCACAATTCTGTGTGAGAATTACAATAAACTTCAGACTTTGCTTCATTTAAAGTACACCTCTGTCTCTGGTTCATGTTCATTTATTTAATCCTCCCACTGTCCTAGTGGCTGTGACCCCGCGAGGAAAGTTGACCATTGAGCAGGGTTGATGGTTTATCCCTTGGGTCCATGCGACAGGGGTGAGGAGTGAGCACCACCTCACCCCTGTCACACGGTCCTCAAGGGATAAACCATCAATCCTGCTCAATGGTCAGCTTTCCTCATGGGGTCACCCATGAAGACAGTTGGAGGGTTAAGGGATGGACTCTTCTGGTTTATTCAGTTCAGTTTTTCTGACTTTTTTTTTCTTTCAGTTTGTGAATAAACTGAAGCAATGAGTTCAGGTGCTTCTTTTTGGGCAAATTTACTCCAAAATGTGTTAAAGAAAACCAAAAAGAAGTTGTTGAATTTTCCAGCATGTTAGTGGAAATCATCTGGTTTGGGCCTGCTAAGTAGCGTTTGTCACAGCTTCACGAGATCAACTTCCTGTTGTACAAAAGAAGAAGTGATTCCACCAAACATCAGCAGATGTGGAGATATGTTTTAATCTGTGGGTTTCCCAACAGCAGAATTTAAAATACACAATAGGTTACTGTAAGGAATAAAGTGCAGCTCTATAAAACTACGTAAAACTGGATGAAGATAAGAGCATGAAAATATCCCCAAACCTGTAATTTTTATGAGAATGATTTGATTGTCTTGTCACATTTCTTTTTCATTTCCACCCATTCTACTATGTGTGTCGTCTAAACCCTTTCTTGTGTCCTCTGTGTGTTCACGACGCTCTTCTGTCTGTGGTTCAGCCTGATGAAAGCAGGTAACAAGCCACCTCCGGCCACACCGGGCAAGCCCAAGAAAGCCACCACTTTCCAGGAGTTTGAGAGCATAACTAGTGATGCCTGGGATGTCGGGGATGATGACGATGAGCTGCTCGCCATGGCTGCCCAGAATCTTAATATTGAGGTTGTCATGGAGACGGCAAATAAGGTGAACTGTTAGGTTTGATTTGTCATCAAACACTCAAAGTATTTCTCACCATTATGCTCACTAGTTATCAAATGTTTTTATGTAATTTGGCTCTAGTGAAATGTTTTTAAATGTTTTAAATAAGTTTAGATTCTTGTTAATTATTAAAAACACTTCTTTACCTGTAAAATGTATTAATTTTGTATCTCTAGTGTTGCTGTTTTGCATCACTTCTTGCTTTTCTGTGATTTGGACAGGTGATAGAGAATCACAGCAAGCAGCAGGAGAGGCAGAGACACGATGACACAACTGAGATTGGTCAGAAGGATGAGAATACACAGGAGGAGATGGCAGAGGAGGAGGAAGAGGATGAGGAGGATGAAGATGCAGATGCCCAAGTGGAAGAAGGAGATGCAATTAGTCCAGACGTCTCATTCGCTTCCCTGAGCAGCCCCTTTGGTGATGGGCGTCTTGTGAAGTCCCAGAGCGAAGCTCCAATAGGGTCACCCAGGGGTGAGTGAGACTTTACCTGGTGCAAGATCATTCAGATGTTTTTTTTCCCCTCTCTCTCTGTTTAAAACCGTGTTGAATAACACGAGTCAAAAGGTACACCTGCCATATTGATAGAAGACCCCCTTACACATACTGGTGCAACATCCAATGATATTTTTATGCAATTTAACTTGCACAAGCAGGGTTTCCCCCAGCGCTTTATAAGCCTGGCGGCCCACCAGGCTTTGCTTGCCCACCCGCCAGGCTAAGTGTCATGCCCCGCCCCCCTCCCCGACCTACCGGGTCCGCTGACACGAACGGCGCAAAGAAACTAGAGCCCTCTATCAGCTGACACTGGTGAGAAACGGCAGCGGAACGTGTGCAACCACCCCACCCCCGCTCTCACGGAGGCTACACTACGCACGACCTCCCGCTCTCACGGAGGAGCGCGCGATCCCCCTCCACTGCACATGTATAACAATACATTTTCTTCACACCAACTTCCTGTTTTGATATTCAGACTCCCATAGCAGCTCTTCTCTACTTTTATAGCTCGCTGTCTGTTTTTTATATGACCAATCATCATTTAAAACAGTTTAGTTTAGTTAGTTTGTGTTTACATGGGTTCTAAACTAACGTCTAAATTAGGGGGATCCAAACTTTTCAAGACAAGGAGCCAGAATCAGAGTTAAGTCGTTGCAGGCTGCAGAAATTTAATTTTTTTTCCCCAAGTTAAAAAATGTAAAAAAAGTTTTTATTTTTTGTGAATGGTTTTATTTTTACTGCTCAAAAACAGACATAAAACATAAAAGTCCAAAAAGTGTCTATCTACATCGGTTTAACTATCAAAGAGCGGACTGCATGTCGGACATGCCTGGTCTACAGTTTGGCATCTTTAATGTTGGCCTGCATCGATTATAGAACAATATCTGTTACCATGTTCTCATAATTATTCGTAATTCTTTATCACCACTTAACCACACAACTCTGCCACCTGCTGATGTAAACTAGTAACAGCAGCATCTTTAAAATGTGGAGTTAACGAAATCGAAAATCTTCGTTATAAAACGATTTTTCACAGCATGATCCATCAGCGGTTAATTTATGTATTACTGAAGTTAAAATGAAGGATGGAAGTCTGTAATGAGGTTAACACACACGCCGTAATAAACAGTTTAGTGTTGAGTGGGTTTACTTTAGACTTAAAAAAAATTTTTTTTTAATCACAAGGCCACATTCTCTGTGTTTTGAAAAACCATATTACCCAATTGAATAATTTATTGCAATTACTACATTGACCAAAATATATGTAATTATGATTTTTTTAAACCATGATTGAGTTAATTTAGCTTTAGTTAACCAGCAGTGCTACTGGGGCCTCAATGATTTTAAGACTATTTATCCTGATTACATTATTATTTCAGTCTGCTCTGTTCAAGAGACAATGATCCAGACATCAAATAAACATCAGAATCTGTAAATGAAACAAAACTGTTGATCTTTTTTAAAAAGGCTGAATAATATTTATTAGTTTTTAGTGTTGCAATATTAGCTGATATTGATCCGTCTGTAATTTTTATTACATTTAGTTTTTGCCTTGTGAGCCCAGTGACTGAATATTCTGTTGGCAGGTCTTTTCCTGTTTTGACTGCTGCTGTGTTTAGATACCAGCAGCACAAGGAGGCCTCAGCCTGGAGGCAGGTTCTCTTATCTCCTTAGAGAACTCAAACTCGGGAACTTGTAAGCAAACTGATGTCATTTGTAGAGAAACAAGATCATACTTGTCTTCTCGTCCCTTTGATTCGATTCAGGGAATGTTTGATGCTGTTTGACCGAAATATAATTTTTACCCTGAACTTTAATATTCAGTTTGGTGCATTGTGATTAACAGATGCACATCTTTAACTACCTCTAACAAGTTTTTTTTTCATTAAACCAAAACGTATGCAATAGACTTTATAACGGACTTAGGCTGGCTCATAATGCTCCACTGCAACGGCTGCAGCCTGCTTTATTATTAATCTTTCTAATTTCTGTAAGTGCAAATAAAGCACTTGAGCATGCTAGTCTTTTATTTGGTGTTGTAAAAACCAAATGGATAATAAAATGGCAACTTGCCAGTTTTAACCACTGAAGAATATGTAATGGAAGACATTGTGTCATTTTGGTCTAACAATATAAACTGTTAACGGGGTCCGTAGTGAATTTATAGTAAGTGTTCAAAATGACAGAAGGAAAACGCTGGTCCTGACATCACCAGCTTGGTGTTTCGCTGTGCAATTTATTGACTTTCAAATTTCTATTTCAATTTCCACACAACCACCTTAACTATGTAATTGGCAAAAGATATAGGTAATCATAAAAATATGAACGCATTTTGTCACCTTTTGCAAGCATGATCTTATTTTGTCTTGATTTCTGAAGGATGTGGATTTCTGCTCCTTTTGAAAACTAAAGCCTGATTGATACTTCTCCGTCTGGATCAGTACAGAGACATGCAACGCCGTTGTGCGTCGATAGCAAGGGCTCTGTGGCAACCCCGCAGAGAGTCATGGAGACATGCCCACTTTTTTTTTATCTCTCTGTAAAAATGGCCTGTATTTGATAAAATGCCTTCTAGAGTCCTAGAATCCCCCCAGTCATTTACCCACTCACACACTGGTGGTGACGAGCTACATTGTAGCCACAGCTGCCCTGGGGCACACTGCCAGAGGCGAGGCTGCTGAACTACTACTACTAATCCCTCTGACCACCACCGGTAAGCAAGGCGGGTTAAGCGTCCTACCCAAGGACACAACAGCAGAATTCTCTGCCGGAAGCCAGGATTAATCCGACAGCAATTACTGTTCAACCCACTCTACCTCCTGCGCTACTGCTGCAGTGACGAAGACCGCAAGCCTGTGATTGGTGAGGACACTGCTTCCTGTAAATTCGTCAACCACACCGCCATTCCACCACCACAAAAATAAAGAGTGCCAAAGATATCTGGCAGCAGGCACGGAGCAGATTGAAGAACATCTTGTTAAAAACGTCAGACGATATAAATGTTAAATGTCTTCGAATGAAGGAATACAAAGATACGCAGCATATCTGTGAAAGGAAATCACGAGAAACGTGGGTTTGGAGGTGGTGGCTGCATTAATGGGTAGATGAGAATGATGGACACATTTGTTTGTGTTAAAGTCTCTGAAATGTATAAATAAACGATAGTAAAATACACTAACGTGGACCTGTAATGGTGGCAGGATACCCCCAGAAAAGCACTATGCCCTCTTTTGACCTGGTGGGTAACTGCTCTGCAACACTCAGGCATCAGAGAAGTCCAGAAGGAAAACGTCTCTGTCAATGCGTTGGCAAATCTCTGAACTTGAGTTGACAGAGAAGTATAAATTAGACAAAGTGATTTCTGCAATAAGGAAAGCACAGATTGAATTGTGGAATAAAAACAGAAGATGCAGAATTTAACGTCTTCTTGAAGTCTGTGATTTTCCCCACACTTTTCAAAGAGCCCATCTCATTATCTCTATCTTCATCTTTCCTCCAGATGTAGCAGGTGAGCGAGCGGCCCTCCACAGACAGCGATCTCTACCCCACAGACCGCCTGTCATCCCCTTAGTGGCCCGCATGGCGGACCAGAACACATCTGGCACCCCAGCCATGACCGAGAGGGAAGCATCCCGTCTGGATAAATTCAAACAGTTACTGGCAGGGCCAAACACTGATCTGGGTAAGTGTGTGTGTGTGTGTGTGTATTTCTATTCTGCAATCTCGTGCTATCTGTTAGTTTGTAACACACATTTGGCCTGACTGGCATCACTGTAGCTTTGACAGGCTCTTTCTATCTTTATGTTCCTTTAGCTTTTTTTTTCTCCATTTCTTTTTGTTCTCAAAGCTCTTTCACTTCTTTATTTCCTTGCACTCTTCTGCTTCTCACTCTGGCTGCCAGCTGTGCTTTGCTGTTAACGATGCTGTGAGGGAGAAAGTCATCCAGCCATCTGGACATGCAGATTACGTGGGGGAAAAGCCACCCGCAACAACAAAAGCAAATGACAGGCCTTTGTTCTAAGCAAAGGACAGGCCTTTATTGTTTATCCAACCCCAGGGACTTTGCTACCCTCGTGGCCATGAAACTCTTAGAGTTTTCCCGTCGCAACTCACTTTGAAACTAACTTTTGGGAGCTACCATTCTCTGACTTGTTGCTTTTTTGTTTCACACTTTATCACTTTAGTCCTCACAGTGCAGATGCTGACTTTGGAGATTTAGGCCATAACTAGTCTTTATTTTCAGCTTGTGACAGCAGCAGCCTTGGCTCTGAAAAGTTATGTACAGTTACTTTACAGTTGTGCTTGTTAGAGGTTTTCTTTGGCCGTAAGGAAAGGCAATGTCTTCAGAGGCAAAGAAACGCCACGTTTCAGCCAGGCATGTCCACAAACTAGACCATGAAGTACAGTAGTAACTATATACAAACAAAGAAAAGTTTACAGAAACTTAAGAGCTTCTTCTTAAATATGTATGTAGCATTCTGCAAAGAAGTTGCATGCTTGGCCCAAAGAAATGGAATTACATAGTAGTTTAAAATAATTTTCGTGGTTGTATAATACAGAACTACATGGCATTTCTAGAATAATCACATTGGGTCTTTCTTTTTAAAATTTACCAAGAGTCTTCTCAGTACTTGAATCTGTTTTGTTCTGCTTTCTGCATTAAGACTTCCTCGTCTGTGTCTGTTTTAAGATGTTTTAATTCCAACTTTGTTTATCTGCATTTTCAGGTTGATCAACAGGGTTTGGACAGGGCCGATTCTTATAAAATAGAAACATTTACTGCGTGGTCTGAGTCTGTTCACACAATTAACATGAGTTAGTCACGGACAAACTCAAAAGTAACGTCACAGCTTAGCGCCCAGAAGTTGTAAAGAGCACACCCACAGAAGAAACCACTGCACACACTTAACTGCTGGTGGTTGCTTTTGTATTATAGATTTGACTGGCAGCATCGCTCATTATGAATGATTACTCTACAGTTTTATGACACAAGTATGTTTATAATTATCTAGTAAGGTTGTGCCCACAAGTCCGAGTGTCACACCTACCTACTCTCACGCCACTGTGGTCAGGATTCAGGTGCCTACATGAGTGATTTTGTCAATATCCAATCTGTTTCCAATCCTGTCTGCTGCCATGTTTATTTAAATGTGGAAATGATACCAGTTAAATCAGTGGAAGAAAAAAAAAACCTGTCTTCATAAAATCCCACAAAGTTCAATATTTCTCAACGTTTTTACTGAAGTGTCATGCATAAGACACTTAAGTCGTGTACTTTTAGGACAAGAAAACATTATAATCATAAGTTGGTACTGCTTTATTTT
This sequence comes from Nothobranchius furzeri, assembly GCF_043380555.1. Lineage (NCBI taxonomy): Eukaryota > Metazoa > Chordata > Actinopteri > Cyprinodontiformes > Nothobranchiidae > Nothobranchius > Nothobranchius furzeri. The sequence continues at coordinate 55,240,830 of NC_091741.1, read as the reverse complement.
CTTTTGTGGGTTACTTTAAGTTGTAATCCGAATGATAGCAGAGCCTAAAATGTAGAATCAAATGTTGTATTTCATTGATGGCCTTCTTCAGCACACTGCTTCACTCTGCTTGAGAGCTTTATGAATGACGCAAAGTGGTTAGCAGCTCATCTCCTTTAGTCAATGGCAGTTGTGGCCGGTTCGAGCAAAGTGTATCTTTGACCATCAGCAGAGTGTCTTTGAGCCATCAGCCCCCATTAGGGCCTGCCAGACTTCACATGCTGACTGTCTAAATTTAGTTTAGTCTCTGCGCCATGATTAGATAGGCCAGAACAGGCGAGCCATGCTGCCGGCTGCTGGCAGCATGAAAGATGAACCTCATTCACGGGACATAATTAAGTGAAAGATTGGAGGAGGGAGGTGCAGAGTGGTGATAGGGGAGGGGAGAAGGATGGGACAGATAAGATGAGATGAAACTTTAATGATCCCTGTAGAGAAAATGGGTCATTATTGGACCCAAAGAATGGGACACGGAGGAGGGTCTAGAAGTTCTGAAGATGAAATTACAATCGCTTGAGAGCAGATTAAACGTTGTGTACAAGAACACTTACAGACAGAACGAAACATTTATTTCTAGACATGTTTGTCCATTTGAACATTTTACAAGTGTAGATTGCATACGTTTGGAGAGGTTGAGAAATACCTGCTCTGTCTGCAACAACTTTTCTGAATAACATGGAACAAGGGATGAAATGGTCTGAAAATGTGAATTATGATGATGATATGGTATTTTAAAAGCAAGCTGAACATGTTTAAAAGTGCTTTAACAAACTGAACAGACTTTTTATAGTCTGCAGGATAGATAGACTAATATTTTGTATTTTTGTGTTTTTATTGGACAAAACTTTTAATTATTTCTTTGATTGTTAATTTAGGTCAAAGTTTTTCTTTTTTTTTTAAAGAGCAAGTTCATCGAGAAACCGTTTTTGCTTGTCATTCTCGAAATAAGATTGTTTACTCTGAGTTTCACATGCAGGTTGAACGTGAAAATGGTCTTCTACAACCATGTCCTGTACTAGCTGCCAATATAAAAATACCTGAGAAAGCCCCGGTCATTAAAAGCCAGTCAGATCTACGTCACGCTGTAAATTAGCATTCATGGACTCACCCATATTGGCTCACAATGAGGTGGTGTTGTTGGTTTAGCATCCAGGAGAAGGCAGAGAATGTCTCAGCTAGTAGAAGTTAACGGTTAGCATTAGCAACTCCATCCCATGGAAGAACTCCTTCAGTGGAGGAAACATAAACTGCCAATTGAGCTAACAATCCCACTACATTAGGTCACTATTTTATGAAATAAGCATATTAGGCCTTGCCACAGATTGTGATAGGTGTCTGTTTAGCATGCAATTTCGTTTGAAACAGAGATGACCCGAGTGTGTGAGACAACAGGATGATTGATGTCAGATTGAGCTCTAAGTAGTCCTGATATCCTGAGGTGAGTGTCAGTTGATTGAAGCTTAAAAATTCACACACTTTACGGTCAATAAGCAGAACAGTTAACTCGTTCATTGCCAGCTGTTTCCTGATCAGAAAAACCCTTTTCAACGTTTTTCAGCGCTGTCACTGTTTTGATTGACTGATGTCAACGCCAAAACCACCAAAACAAAGAAGAGTCTCACCTTTTACATCAGGAAGAATCCGCGCGTATCGAGCGTTATCCGTGCTTTCATAATACGTTGTCGAATTGTGAGCAGCAGATGCTGTTCCAGTTCGCGCCTCAAGTTGACAAGTAATTAAAATTGTGCCCACATTTCTAAGTTAACAAACGTCTCCTCAGTGGCGGACGGTAATCGGGAGAAACGGGAGATTTCCCGGTGTCCTGGCCGTTAAACTGGCCCGCTCAGTGATTGCCGGTCATGATGTGCGTAATATCTAAATGATAAATCCGTCATGCAGCTCATCAGGGCATCTGCTCTCCTGATGCTCGCACAATCGGAGCAAACTTGGCAAAAACACCCCCCCTCCTCTCACTTTGTCAGGGTCTGGCCAAGCGCTGCGGACACCCACCACCCCAGAGCGGCTACAGCACCACCGCACCTTTGGCCCCGGAGGCAAAATGGACCTAGACGGACCAGGAAAGGTGGAGCAGAAAAGGAGAGATTGAAAAAGAAGAAAGCTCTGGCCACAGATGCATGTCCAGGCTGGCCTGCATGTGGTCATGTTGGGAGAACCGGTTTAAGGTGGAGTTTTTGGGCCAGTTTAATTATCGCGCAGCGCGCAATGCTGGGCACGTGGGGTGGGTTAGGGAGGGTGAAACGGCGGCTGTCAGGAACGGATCATGATGATCAGGTTCTGATGATCAGATCATCAGACTCATCCTTTAGGGACAGAGAGCAGTGCTTTGGACTGATACCAGCACCACCGCCACTTCTAAATATAACCTTTCAGCACTTTTTCTACGGTACAGTGCATACTGGTAAATTTTACAGGTATTCAGGGGTGGACATTTAAAGGGCCCGAGCACCAATGGCGCTAAATTTTCTCGTCGGGCGGTAAATACTTGACGACTTACCGCCCGGGTGGCGCCCAAGCCTTATTTGTCATTTACACACCGGCTTTCACCTGCATCATGGCCACGCCCTGTAGGAAGCCGCTGTTTTCGTTTCGCGCGCGTGAACCTGCGCGCCTCTAGCCATGTACTGCACTTGTACAATTCGTGCACGTACTGCACTTGTACAATTCGTGCACGTACTGCATGATTCTAGTTATAGTCACGTGAACTATAAGTTCACTATTAAAGAAGTGAAACCACGCTAGAAACACACAAGCATGCAGGAAGATGGCGCCACCACAGGGATGGGATTTCTTGATGAAATCTCCGGCAAAACGCTTTAAAACTGGTGAGGAGAAGCGAGACAGTTCGAAACGGTATGAAGCAGAGAAGCGTGTGCGTAGGTGGAATGATTCTTGGCGGTTTAAAGACGACGGGAGGCGCAGAGAATGGCCGTGTTCGAGTTGAGCAGCGGCTCGCCTGGAAAACAGATGAGAGCAGACGGAAGCAGCAGGGGGAGTGGCTGAAAGCCGGCGTTTAAGTCGGACAGATTTCCCTGCATGTGTAGCTCGGGGGTGATGATGGCTGAAGATATTGCGTTAGCGTTCACACTTGTTCAATTTTCAATTTAAATTCTGGTGCCTGTTAGCAGCTGAAACACATCCTCACGTGCTTGTGGATATCATATATTGTATATGAAAACATGACTGTAATAATAAGTAAAGGTTATCAGCTGTAGCTTCAGTGTGCTCATAGGAAACGTGACAAAAGAAAACAAAACACATTTCTCTTTATGACCTATATAGTTGTCATCATCAACGTAACATGACTTACAGAATACATGTGACCAACTAACATTTCATGTTCTACCACCGGATGTTTGGATCAAAATATGAACCAATCAGATCTTAGATCAGGTCAGAGCCAGGCGTTTCCCGTCATCCTCTAGGTTTTGCAGCCGGTGGAGAGCAACTGCAGCGCCTTGCTCCAAAATCTGCAGCCGCCTTGATCTCATAAGGTTGCCTACGTATGCATGACGTCAGAGTAAGTCGGCGTCAATTCGGACACAAATCTAACCGGCATGCACCGCTCGCCGATCACTGCTGGTCTAATCTGCGCAGAACTGGCTCATCTCGAACACAGCCAATGGCTCGAGTACAGCAAAGCGGAGTTGGTCATGTACTGCGTTGTGTGCCGGAAGTATGTGACGACAAAAATGAGTTTTGTTGAGGGAACAAACAAATTCAAACTTGAATACATTATTATGTTTGTGAATGTATACAAAATAAAGGTTTATTACATTTAAAACGGTTCAGTTGTTATTTTGACTCGTTTTGGCAGCTGACCAGCGGGGCCGGTAGATTCTTGGCGGGGCCGGTAAATATTCAGAGTTACCGGCCCCGCTGGCCGGTTGGTTTTGAAGTTAATGTCCACCCCTGGTATTCATTAGTCGAAATCTCGGAGATTTTTGAAAAGATATCTGTGTGTCTTCTAACATCAGTCATCCACAGTCTGGCACGAGCTCCATCAAGGGCTGCATTTTGCGCAAAAGGCGCATCACTGCCGCAAGGTGCACCGCGCGTCACCATCAGCTCAGGCAGAGGAGAGAAATTAAAACTGTTTCCCCACACCGTACACATTCCCGCAATAACTGACAGCAGCATCAGCTGACCAACCAGTGGTTAAACGCTCTGACAGGCAGGTACATCCATGGAGGAGAGACGGTTTCTAAACGGAAATATGGATCGTTAGCAAACACAAGACATAAAAGGAGTGTGCTTCACTTGAAATTTTGTGGCCATAAACATCCGGCTGCTGCTGATCATGAGACAGATGAGATGATAATTCTGACCTGGACTGATCTGGATTAGATTTCACATCAGCCCTGATGATCATTTATGACATTTCTTGTTAAATGCATAAACCTTCACCTCTGGCTTATTTTGTCTTTGGTTCATAGCCTTTACACCCCTAGTATTATTATTGAATATTATGAGAAAAACATCCATATATACTGGTCTGTCAGTGTATATGGATGTCAGAGATGTGTGCTTCTGCAAAAGGCTTCTTCCATTGTTGAGACTGTACATTTAATCTGTGCCTACTACGCTGTAAACCTAAATGACACTAATGATCTAGTCATTTAGCAATGGTGAGACCCTCCCAACACACACACGCACGCACGCACGCACACGCACACGCACACACACACACACACACACACACACACACACACACACACACACACACACACACACACACACACACACACACACACACACACACACACACACTTTTCTCTTCACCCAGACATGTAGTCTGGTACCTGTAGTCAGGGTGGATGATGGTGTCTGGCCTATTTCATCTAATGTGCAGGAGGCACGTTTAACAAAATAAAATAAACATAAAATAGAATTTCAGTTTATGCAACATAAGCACAGATTATATCAGCAGAACACAAATATTTATATTTTAGAGGAAAGAATCAGGGCACGTGTGAAGTGTGTGAATTGGGCGGTGGCCTGGGATGGTTTCAAAATTCCCGGCCTGAATTAATGTCCCAGTCCGCCCCTGCCCACCTCACCTCACCTCACCTCACCCAGGTGAGGTGAGGTGAGGTAGGTGAGGTAAGGTGAGGGATCTCGGTTTCCACCTTTAGTCAGAAGAAAACCATGTCAGGTTAATTATTGATTCAAAATATGCCTTTAGTGTGTGTGCGCCATTTGTGACCCCTGTTATAAACAGATATCCTCGAATATGTGAGGTTCTGCCTTCATCTGATGATGCTTTTTGGGTATTGCAACCCTGAGTGATATAAAAATGTACATATTTCTATGATTAAGGATCACAAACTTTCCATGACACGTCGTTCTTTACGCTGAACATTTTCTTAGATGCTTTGCTAAGTTATTCTGATTTTTGTTGTTAAGCCTTGTTAGTTGTACTGTGTGTTGTTTAGTATGCACTTGTACACATTTTTCATCCATTATGCATTTTTCCCCGAGTGTCTTGCTCTATGACGAGCTTTAAATTGGATTTTATAGACTGTACATACATTATTTTCCTTTAACATAGACTCAAAGGCCGTGAGCTGGCGTCTGATATCAAGCAGTTATAGCTGGATGGCAGAAAACTGCTGTTGCTATGGCAATGGTCCATTCTCCTCTTTTCTTTCCTGGTGATGTATTTTCTTACTCTTTCACTTTGCCCTTTTCTTCAGTTCCTCTCATTTGAATCATTTCCCCCTTTTCTCCTTATGTCTTTTTCCACTCTTTGTGTCCATTACAAGAGTCTGCTTCACACTTGCGTTCCTACACATAGTCTCAAATGCATCTTGAACAAATGAAAGCAACTGGCAACCCCAAAAACATAAAAGAACACAAAGAAGCAGTTAGCCGAACAGAAAATGCAGCTAAAACTTTCTCACATTCCTACAGGAAATCTTTTTTCCCACTTCTGTTATTTTCCTGTCAGTGTGTAGGTGCTCTCTGTTGGGGGTGCTGCCGCTCTTTGTTAGTGTTGTAGCAGCACATGGAGCTTTCTCTAACTACCATCACCCTCACTGGTGCAGCCCTGGTTACAAGGCCGCTTTACTTTGCTTAGTTCACACTTTGCTCTACTATCTGCCGTTCTCTTTTTACATATGATGCACTCAGCGTTGATGCTGTTTCCTATGTTAATAGTCGCCATCAAAGTGTGAAGTGGCAATGCAATTCAATTAATGTTATCCTAATGGCTTGCCTTAAAGCATTGTCCATGTGTGACAATTTCAGCGGTGTGTCACAGGCTTGGAGAGTGAAAAGATGAGCAAATAGAGCAGAAACAAAGGCAGCTCTACAGAGAGATGGAGAGAGACTCAGTAGATATGCTTTTGATTTGTGTAAAAAATCATCTCCTTAAATGCTAGAACAGTGAGCAGCATGTTTCCTTTTTTCTTTTAAATTGCACTCTGTGTGGTGCTTGCATGGTAACAAAGTCAGTAATTGGTAATGTTTGTGTGTTGGCGTGTGCTCGTAGCGTTGGGTGGAATCAATCATCACTGGTGTTGAGCTAATAATGAAGATCATGCTAATGGCAGATTGTAGGTAAATGGCCTGTGTTTGACAGAGTGCCTTGTGGAGTCCTAGACCCCCTCAAGGCACTTTACAACACAAACCGTCATTCACACGCATCACGTTTTACCTTCTCAGTGGCCTAGTGGTATGAATGTTTTCCCTGAGGCTGGGAGATAGTGGGTTAAAATCCAAGGTCAGACCATACAAAGGACCCAATTCCTCCCTGCCTAATTCTAGCCTGGCCTACCAGACTCGTCCTTTGTTTAATTCTGCACAGAGAAACAGTCTGGTTACTCACAGGCAGAGAGGCACTTGAGGGGCAGGACTAGCCTGCTCAAAAATAACCAATCAGAAAAAAGACTGAAATGCCGACTGTACCGCACAATGCTGTAGTTTTTTTGCTGTAGTAAAAAAAAAGGCGTCTGGCAACAGCGCAAACATCATTATTTTTTTTTAGAAGAAAGGCTTTTAGCACTTCTACTTATTGTGGTTTTAAAGATATTCAAGTCATTTAGAACAGAGGAAAGAGCCGCAGCGAACTCCGCCGCTGTCTTCGCTGTTTATGAGAAACTGAGCGCCGCTGTAGTTTTTTAGCTGTAGTCAAAAATGGCGTCTGGCGACAGCACAAACATCTTTCTTTAGAAGAAAGGCTTTTAGAGCTTCTATCTGTTGTTGTTTTAAAGGCATGTCCAAGTCATTTGGAACAGAGGAAAGAGCCGCAGCGAACTCCGCCTCAGTTGCCATGTTTATGACAAACTCGGCGTTATGGTGTGTGACGTACATTGCTCAGCGCTGATTGGCTCGGTTAGAATTCTCACGGGGTGGGGTTATTTGAATTGGAGAGTTCCCAGACCCTTTCTCTGTGCAGAATTAAACAGAGGAGGAGTCTGACAGGCCAGGGTAGCTTGACTGCATTAAACCACCCAATACATTCTCACACCCAAAGCATCAAAAAATGACACGTGTGAACTAGCCTCAATATATGACGATTCGGGGTGCCCCAGCGCATCAGGAGAGGAAGATCAGGGACACGCAGGGACACGTGGCACCGCTGGCGTCCGTATTTGATGCCCGCGGTCACACGGACATTATTCCACAATTTTACCTTCCCCTCACCCCAATCCTAACATTAACTCAGTAAGTCAGCTGAGTCAAGGTTAGAATGGGGGTAAGGGGAAGGTTAAGTAGTTCACAAGTCGGTCTAATGTCCGTCTCACCGTGAGCGTTGAACTCCGACGCACTGGGACAGTGCGTCCTCAGTGCGTCCTCTCCTGACGCGCTAGGGCATCCCGAATCGTCATATATTGAGGCTTAGTCACACGCTTCATATTTTGAGGCTTTGGGTGTGAGAATGTGTTAAACCACCACATAGTTCCCGAGTGCAGCCAATGCTGCAACTGTCCCCTCCCCATTGGGATGTGTCAAATGTGGAGATGTAATTTCACCAGTGTTTGATAACTAATAGAGCTCCGGGAGTTGACGTCACTTTTCCCGGCATGCAACAGTTCAAATCGAAACGGCGCCATATTGGCATGCAGAAGCCGGCAGCCTGACTATTTGTTATTGTCAGAAAACTCAATCAAACGGGAACTATGGTAGTTTCCTGTTGTGCCCCAGGATGCAGAACAGACGCGGACGACATAAGGAATGAGCCATCTACAGGATTCCCCAAGATCCGGAGCGCCGCAAACGTTGGATCATTGTAATAAAACGCGCTAGTGACCGGGCAAAAATGAAACTGTGGGATCCCGAGAGTAAAGGTTTTCGCTTATGCAGCGACCGCTTCATATCAGGTACTTAAACCAACGTTTCCTCAACTGTGTATGGTATTTATTTTAAATGCTTTTATTATGATTCTTAGTGGGCTTCCTAAACTTATTTTGGCGTGGCTTTTTCTGTCTTATTACTCATAGCAACAAGTAAACATCACGTAAAACGTTGCCTCGTGATTTCTGCGTGCTGCCGTTTCCGTGTTTTATGATCACAGCAATTAACCGGCTAAGCTGTATTTAATTTTTAAGCAATGGTTGATCAATTGTCAGATGACACACCGAGACTACTTACGTGTAAATCTGTTATTTGTCCGTCCATCCATCCATTTTCATCCGCGTATCCGGAGTCGGATTGCGGGGGCAGTAGCGTGACTTCCCTCTCCCCAGCTGCCGGAGCCAGCTCCTCCGGGTAAATCCCAAGGGGTTCCCCGGTCAGGTCCGGTGTTGTGCCGGTAAGAAGCCCGCTCCGACAGCTTCTGGCGTCGGAGCGGGCAGTAGAGTCGAGAGTCCCAGACCTTCTCCCCAGCTCCTCCGGCCGGGGGAATCCCAAGGGGTTCCCCCGGCCAGATCCGGTGTTGTGCCGGTAAGAAGTCCGCTCCGACATCTTCTGGCGTTTTTAAAAAGTATCCCAGGGGCACGGTAAGGGTCGGAGATGTTTAGTCTATTTAATTTCTGACTATATAAAACGATTTCTTCTGTTTTAAAGTGTGAAGTAAACTCCGGCGAAGTAAAATCCAAGCGGATCCCGTTCATGTTCATGGTTACATCCGTGTTTGTTTACCTTTTTTGCATGCCAAAATGGCGTCCACTAACTGAGAGTCACGTGGGGTCCGGAGCTCTATGGGGACTTTAACTTTTACTTACAACAACAACAAAGTTCTTCAGCAAAAAACTCTAGACAAAAAAGACCTCAAAGGCAAAATAAAAATAACCGACTATAGATGCTTTGTCAGGTTTTTACCTTACTGCTGCTGTAGTAATATTTTTTTTTTTCAGATGGTTCATGCTCCATGGTTATGTACACATGAGTAGGACTTTCAACCCAAAGTACAGAGTCCAAGTCCCTGGTTCTAAAAATTTCACCTGGCATCAACTGTAAATTGGATATTTGACTTTACAACAGAAAAAGACTGACCTGCTTGGTCTATCTTTCATTGTCCATGACTTTGACTAAAAAACACGAAATACACTCTTAATTTTAAATTTTTGCCCCAAACATAAATAATCACACTAATCAATATCCATGTCTGCAGATTTCCTTGTAAAATCTACTGTCCAACAAGTCTAGGGTATTTTAAAAACAGTCCAAAAGGCGAACTTCAGATAATTAATTTCTAATTGTTAGTTCACATAAAAACCAACACACTTGTGCATGCTTTCTGTCTCTGACACACACCAAATGATCTGCATTGTCACACCTGTACAGTCTCATCTGTGCTCGGTATCTTCTTGCAGCCATCTGGGCCATCAATCAGCCCCCCTGAGCAGGTACAATCTGGGGAGGGAGTCCCATTAGTTTATGGGCTGTCTGCTCCCAGGCGCTATTGCTTTGTTCTTCAGATGAGTCGGACCATTCAGGACACTCACAAAGCCTTCAAGGTTTATTAGATGGGGGCTTAACTTTTTAATAAACTCCATGATAAGGTGTCTGTCCTGAATGTATTGCTTTTCTGATCTCACTGGAAGAATGGTTCAGCTTTGTGCCCTGAGAAAAAAGGCATCTGTTCTCTGCTTTGTTTGGTACTCTGGATCAAACCACATACTACTATTATTATGAAAAGTATGCAAATCTCTGATTCCAGACTCCTGTGTTGGCTATTTTCTTGTATGCCAATGCTTTATTTCTACATTCCATATATGATGTTCAGGCAGTGACTTTTCTTATGTCAATACCCACCTGCCACTTGTCTTCGGGCTAGATCAGGAAGCACCAGTTGCACAATACTTTTGCAAGTGTGTATGTGGTGTCCTCATGCATAAATGTGTGTGTGTTGTAGCGTGCCATGTGTTGTTTTGCCCCAGTAGTTGCGCTCCATATGAATGATGCTTGAATAGTGCATGGCTCTGGCCTGCCAACCGTCCTCTCTCGTGCTCCCATCAGCTTCCTGCTCAGGCAGCACGGACTGACAGCACTTCCTCCCTTTCTCACTGTCTTCTGTTCTTCTCACTTGCTTTCACACAACTGTGCACACAGATAGGTAAGTAGATTGATTGACAGCCAGGTAGACAGACAGACATGAAGAAGGTGCAGATTCACACTCTTGGCCTATGCACCTACAGTCACAATAATACACAACCTTTTCCACTGGTAACTCTTATGATTGTGTTCATATTTATTGGATTTAGATGGTAAGATGCTTTGCTTGGTCTGTTCAGATTTGATGTGTCTCAGTAAGCTTAGGATTCAAACGCCTGACTGTGGTGCTTGCCTGTATACTTGACTTTGTGCATAATTAAGATCGAAATCTTAATTAGGCTCTTAATGGATATTTGGTTACTCTTGGTAGTTTCATTTAATCATCACATCTAGCATTTCTTTAGCCACATTTCTTAAACATGATTTAAACAAAACTAACAAAGAAACAAAAAACCCAACCACAGCAAGTCGAAGCAGAAGGTTTAGTTCCATGGTTTATAATGACCCTAAAACGTGTTTACCCATCAAACTTCTTGCTCATGTGAATTTGACCAAACCCATTGTTGACCTCTTACAAAATGCTCCTCTAGTGGATAAAGGTAAATGGAAAAACAATCAAGCAAACAATCTTTTTTGTTTATCCAGCCTAGATATAGCAATGTAGAGAAATTTTCAGCTGACCTTATTTTATTTATTTATTTATTTTGTTTAATTTTGTCATTATAGACCATTATGAGGTACCTTATCTCCATAATATCAGATTTACCAGGTCAGGCAAAATAAAACCGTTTTTACACCTTTTTATTTGGTGATGTTCTGGATGTCTGAAAACCCACAAGTGGATTGAAATCCAACTGGTCTTAGTTTTTCATTCACTAAGAAACATTGCTTCTCGCTCAAGTACCTCCACTAGCAGGCAAGGTTTGGTGAAGTGTCATGATGCCTGTGACAGACTGAGTGGCGTGTGAACTTGTAACCTTCTGGTTCTGCAGCCGGCACTTAACTCTTCTGGCCACCATGGCAGAGGAGTTATAGTTACAGGAGTTATATTTATTAATGCTTATAATAATATTATCCTTGTCAATGTACAATGAATGAATCACCAGTACTACTAGATGGTTGAAATCACTGATATAATTTTGACCAAACGGTCTTGGATAAAAACAAGACAGGTTCTAGTCTCTGTTTTTCTTTGCAAATATATCTCTGTTTTGAAGTAGGCTGTTTAAAATATTTCTCTTTTAGTCGAAGAAGTGGTCCTGTAACCCACCTGTAAGTGTTCTGAATCCCTAGTCTGGCATGCAAGATGCCTAATTCCATCTTTTAGTTCTTTTTAAAACACAGAAAGATTTTATTTACCTGCAGCGTTTCGTTTGCAGCTGCAAACTTCATCAGGCTGACGCTGCCAGACTCCTCCTCTGTTTAATTCTGCACAGAGAAAGGGTCTGGGAACTCTCCTTTTCAAATACCCCAACCCCCTGAGAATTCTAACCGAGCCAATCAGCGCTGAGTAGCGTACGTCACACACCATAACGTCGAGTTTGTCATTAACATGGCGACTGAAGTGGAGTTCACTGTAGCTCCTTCCTTTGTTCTAAATGACTTGAATGTATTTAAAACTACAACAAGTAGAAGTGCTAAAAGCCTTTCTTCTAAAAACAAAGATGTTTGCACCATTGCCAGATGCCTTTTTTTTACTTCAGTTAAAAAAACTACAGCATTGTGCGGTACAGTCAGCGTTTCCATCTTTTTTCTGATTGGTTATTTTTGAGCTGGCTAGTCCTGCCCCTCAAGTGCCTCTCTGCCTGTGAGTTACCAGACTCTTTCTCTGTGCAGAACTAAACAAAGGACGAGCCTGGCAGGCCAGGCTGCTGAATCCCAACATATGCTCAGAAATTCCAGGCCAGTGGGGTGACTGTAGCTACAGTTCATATAATCATTATTGAGGCCTTAACCATTAAAGCCGCAGCTTCTAAATTCACAGGACTGAGGGCACTGGGCAAATTCTAACATTTGATCGTCTTGGCTTGTTTATCTTAATTTATTAAAGCAAAAATAAAAATGGAAGTATTTTGCCCTTTGAATGTTTCAGTGTCATTAAATGTTTATTCCACTGAAAGTTCACACCACTTGCACAAAAGGTAGACAATATCCAAATCACTCCCTGTAGTCCTCAACTAAACTCCAGCCAACACGGTGCACCCCTCTCAATTCATGAATAATGCAGTACAATCCCCAAGTACAGAGCAGTTGCCCTTGAGTTTCACATTAAAGTTGTTACAAGTGTTTTTCATGCCAATGAGGAATACAGGGTAGAGTCTTAGGCCTAGTCCACACGTAGCCGGGTTCTTTAAAAAACTAATATCCGCCCCTCCAAAAACTTGCATCCACACCACCTCGTTTAAAAAAAAAAACTGTCCACACGTACCCGGATAAATATGTTGTTAAGGACATGCCAGACCTGTAGGCGGCAGTACTTCCCCCGTTCTTAACCTCGTCCTTCGTCTGTGGTCTTCCGCAAGGAGCAGTAATTCTGCTTGCAAAAACAAACAAGCAAAAAGCGCTTGGACAATTGATAAAGCGAGCACAGCTCTGAGGGCATCCATGCTGTCAGCTAGTGTAAACACAGGTCGCACACGTGATGTCAGCATTTTTTTGTCGCAGAAAGTGATGTTGCGGACCTTAAAACTCTGGTTTTGTCTGTCCACACGCAGACACCCAAAACGGAGAAAACGCAGATCTTCACTTTGGCCGGAGTTTTTAAAAAGATCCGTTTTCGTGTGAAAAAACTCTGTTTTCGTGTGGATGACAGGCCAAAACGTGGAAAAATATCTACGTTTTGGCAGATCCCCGGCTACGTGTGGACAGGGTTTTTGCTTATTTGTTTTTGCAAGTGGAACTACTGCTCCTTGCGGAAGACCACAGACGAAGGACGAGGTTAAGAACGGGGGAAGTACTGCCGCCTACAGGTCTGGCATGTCCTTAACAGCGTATTTATCCGGGTACGTGTGGACAGAGTTTTGTTTTTAAAACGAGGTGGTGTGGATGCAAGTTTTTGGAGGGGCGGTTATTCGTTTAAAAAAAAACCGGCTACGTGTGGACTAGGCCTTATTTTATCTTTTTCTTTCCCTGGAACAATCCGCCTGAGGTTTGTTTCCGCCGGCATGATAAACACCCACAATAATGACCAGACTAATTTCTAAAGAATACAGTATATATAATTCTTTACAGGTCCCCTTGGGGGAAATTTCCCTTTTTTATTTTTTTTTTTGCATCTGCTTGCATTTATGTGTGCTTTGGCTTAATGGTCTGTAGAGTGAATTGATTGCAAATTGAGTTTTAGCTTTAATGAATTCTGATGGTGTTGTTTTCATACAGACTCGTTAAAAGAAACAGCTTCATCATTTCAATTGGAAGTTAGTTTTTAGCATATTTTGAATAAAAAGGAGTGACAAATCGGCCAGCTGACAATTGCTTGTTTGCATTGTTAACTTCCTATCGCTGAAAACTGACAGAACAGCTAGTCCCTCATCACCTCGAGGACAGTAAAAGAAGCATTTTTTTGCTCACATTGTGACATGCCTGCTGAGCAAAAACAACAGATTAATCTTCAAAATGCCACAAAAGTCTTTAATTTATTTCAGTGGAGCTAGGCCTTGGCTGTCTCATTTTTGATGCACAAGAGATTGCCCCAGAGAGTCAGATATGTTTTCTGAGAGATGAGCAAGTCTCACACTAATGAAACGACATCTGCAATTTAGCCTGTACGTCAGCTATGCTCATGTCGCCCTCTCCGTCTTTGCCCACTGTGGGAAATGAAGTGTTCCTACTCAAATGGTTTCCTAGAAATTGTACAGGGGGTGAGGGTGTCTTTTAAGCATATTTCCTCAACCACGCTTTATTTCAAATATTATGAGTTGTGAGGATACAACAGAATGTTTGTTTTCACCAGGTTTTAATTTCATTTTTAAAAAAATGAATGAACAACTCAACATCCTATATTGTCACTATTTAGCAAAAAACAAACAAACAAAAGCTCTTTATCTCACATTCTTGCAGAGATGCCAAAACAATTTTCAGAAAATGTATCTTTGCTAAATTTTTCTTTTTAACTCATTCACTTCCAGCCATTTCCTAATCAATAAAGCCCTCCGCTGCCAGCGTTTTTCAGCATTTTTACAATTTTTTAAGAGTCACAGAATTTTGCGCTTTATGATGATGTCAACGCCAAAACTAACAAAAGAATCATCAGGAAGAATCGGTGCGTTTCGAGCGTGATTCGTTCTTTCATAATCCGTTTTCAAACAGTGATCGGCAGAAGCTTTTCCGGTTTGCGCTTCACTTTTTTTTACAGCAGCGGCCCAAAACAATCTCCTAACACATGGATTTTCTGCTTCCTGATCACGTGACGTGTAACGTACGCGGATAAAGATCGGCTTTAGAGCTGGGATGTTTGTTCTCATGGTGCAGGGGCTCGTTCTGACGCCCACATAGTAAAAAAAATGCAAATGATGGCTTTAGCCGTCATTGGCAGTGAACAGTTGGATTTAAAATGACTGCTTTTGTCTCCAATGGCAGTGAATTAATTACAATTTCATTTAGTTTCATTATTAGATGCATGAAGGTTTTGTCCAAAACAATGAATCTGGCTGCTTATAGGGCGACAAAGCAGTTTAGGCTTGCTTTTAGCACCCCCTAGTGTCCGTTTGTAGAACCAAAACCTATCTTATCACTGCATTTGTCTTTTTAACGCCTTAATCCAACATCTGAAACGTCTCCCAGCCCTCCTTAGTGTCTACAAGAGTGACTCATCAGCTGTGTTCATGATCTAAAACATGCAGGAAACATGCTGGAGCCAGATTGCATGGCCAGGTATTTCTGCTCAATTTTTTCTGAGCCCATCTGGCTGCAGCACGCAGAAAGGGACGGCGTTGGACCAGTTGTCAGACCCTTATCAGTGTTTCCCCTAGGAATTTTTCCAGCTGTGGTGGTGTTGGTGTTGGCGGGGGGGGGGGGGGGATGACACGTCTCACCTTTATGTTAATATTGTTTTATTTGATGCACTCCACTTTGAACTGCACCAATCCAGCGACTGCTGCATTGTAATAACTAGTATTAAAGGTGAGTACACCAATATTTGCACAATAATAATTTCTGTTTTAAACTCTCAGTGACACACTTTGTAGGGTGGATTTGGCATTTAATTTTTCTTGGCGTCTGGAAAAACATCTTCTTTTGCCCCCTTTATTTGACTCTCTGCCCCCTTTATTTTGGTCCAAGATCATTACTGGGCTGGCCCTGTTAAAAACGTTCTACACCCCTGCTTAGTAGACTTAATGAAGTATTTTTAAGTCAGTATAAAAATGACTGAAACACAAATTTACATATTTGGCATTATTGACCAATATTTTTGATTTTATTTATCTGTTAAGAACATCAAGATGCATTACAGTGAACATTATAATAAGGTGGGCGGACACTGTGCGACTTTTTCACTCGTAACACAGCTTCAGCTCAAACTGTACGACTTCAGCGCAGGGTAGATCTCACGAGTCATGTGCTCACTGTACGTCTGGTAGCAACACGTCGGACCTAAAATATGCTAAAAATAGCAGTTTTTACACAACACGTCAGACTTTTTTGTCTTGTTTTGCCTGTTGTCCTTCGGGAGGGCTGCAGGACACACAGGGATTTATGGGGGTTGGATGAGGAAACGAAATAAAGAAAGTAAATCTGTGTTTTGTGATCAGTTTAATTTGACATGAACACGACAAACACGCTTTCTTGACAATCACTGTGAGTAAAAAAACGTG
The DNA here is from genome assembly GCF_043380555.1 of Nothobranchius furzeri. Lineage (NCBI taxonomy): Eukaryota > Metazoa > Chordata > Actinopteri > Cyprinodontiformes > Nothobranchiidae > Nothobranchius > Nothobranchius furzeri. The sequence continues at coordinate 55,224,520 of NC_091741.1, read as the reverse complement.
TAGAAACAAAAACGAACAACGTGTGTTATTAGGGAAATAGCGGGTGAGCGGAGTTGATGCATGATTGCGAATGCGCCGTGAGCGGTTCTGGTACTTTTTGGGTCGCAGCCGCTCGCTGCGCCGCTTCAACCCTCATGAGGAACGAGATAAATATTAAACACTCCAGAACTCCGTGCGAGCTCACAATTGCTGATCGGTAGCTGGTCACGTGGTGTTAATCGCCTCTCGTAACCCCCTGTACACTACACGACGCTCAGCGCAAAACTCGCCCCAATCTTGTGGATTCTCGCACGAGTGGAAAATCTGCTCATAAAAGTGAAAAAGTCGCGTCGCAGTGTCCGCCCGGCTTTACTGTCTGTGTGTGTGCGTTGATGCCTGGACCTAGCTGACGGAGCTCCCGGCTGCATTTTTGCTTGTAGGGAGGGGCGGGCGCTCTATCTGACTGGCCAATCACAGAGCTTGAAAACAGTCAGTTACCCAATGAGAATTTCATTCACCACGATTACAGATATTTCCGAGTTTTACACTCGTTTCATGCTCGTATTCGTCAAAAATGCTTTATCCGTACGCTCATAGCTGTAACCACCCTGCCGTGCCTCCTCCTCCTTGCTACCTGCCGGCTGTGATCACAAGCAACAACACAGTAGTTCCTGCTGCTTCTTCGGGAAACGGCGCAAAAAAAAAAAAAAAAACCATCAATAAAACTTGGGATGTTGTAGGCGTGGCGGTGGGTTTTCAGCCGTGGCGGGCCGCCACGGCTACGCCTATGTAAGGGACACCCTGCTTATAAACCACAGCTGTTACTAGTTTACAGTTGTTAATACTATGTTCAAATTAAGCAAGAGAAATATGTTTTGCTACATAACAAGGCCTGAATTTATACCCCACAACGAAAAGGTTCCTTTCAGCGAGTCTCTGCCTATGACCGATCCAAATTTAAATTTCTATTGTCTGTTGTAGTCTAGTGGCATTTTTATCTGACTTCTGTTTCATTTTAACCCTTTGCTGATGCTGGTTCAACTTTAGGTGGTGTCGGCAGTAAATTATTTAGCCAGCGGAAACAGATTTCATGTATTTATATTGAAGTTTTTGTTATTTTCTACAAAATATTTTATGTCTCTAAAGATCTTTGAATTTGGTCATTTCTGAGCAGCGTTTTAGATGATACTCTGCTCACACATGGACTCACACTGGCTAAATAAACAAAGTAAAGAACAAATAGATTAGTCCTAGTATTTTAAACAGTTTACCATACTGGCAAGTGTTGATAAAAAAGTTAGTGCCATGACTGGTATGAACCTGCGCAAAACTACACATCAGACTGTTACTGCAACCATTACATCAATGTATCTGATACAGTGAACATTGTGCCTAGCACACATATCCCTTACCATCACGGGTGTCAGAATATCCACAGCATATCCAGGTTTCAGAACCGAGACCAGACTGGCTTCAGGGGAAGAAGAAATGCCTGATAAGTGTGCTACTTTCTCCCATTTGCGAAAAGTTTTTACATCGACCAAATTTCAGTTGAGACAAAAAAAAAAACATGTCTGAATGCAGCCAAAATAGGGTTTGGGGGTATTTCTTATGAGGAAATGACAATATCAGATGGATATTAAGTTGATTTTTAATTATATGGAACCTTAAGAAAAACTTCAATCAATGAACCACTCAACTCCATCCTCCTCAATCTTGCGTTTTAGGTGACATTAGTTATTGCACCCCTTCGGATATGGAATGCTATTGTGTCACTTCCAAATATGGTATGAATCTGACAACTGGCCTGACACCGCCCCTTTCTGCGTGCTGCAGCCAGGTCCTTCTCAACCGGACCAGGCAACTCTGAAGTGGCAAGTGGAATCTTCTGGCCACAGAGGGCGATAGGGGCTGGGTGGCATTTTATTAACCCTGTAAAGGGTCATTTTAGCACATACTGGCTTAGGGCTGGGCGACATGACGATTTTAGACTGTTTTACGATCTACACATCTGACGGTCTGTCATTTTTGAGAGACCTTTTTATCACGATTCACAGCTCTGCTGTTGAATTTCTGCCTCAGAATGAAAAGGGAACTTACCTCAGGCGAATGACACGCCTTTGTTTGACCCTTAACCAATCAGAGTGAGTCACGGTAATATATTAGTGCCCCGCTTGTTTTCACCTGTGTGTGAACAAACATGGCTTCGGTCGCGGCTGAGAGCGACAGCGAGGCTTTCGTTCCGAAGAGGAACTCCTCATCCATTATATGGAACTGGTTTGGTTTTTCACCAGATGACAAAGAGCAGCGAAACGTCATTTGCAAGGAGAGCGTCAAGGCAAGTGATGGCAACACCACAAACTTGTTTAATCACTTGAAAAGAAGCCATCCCAAACAATACAATGAGGGCCAGCTGGCAGCTAAAGCTAAAAAGCCTGCGGCTACAGCGGCTAGTGCTTCTTCCAGGCAGCAAACTCTAACAGAAACACTCACAAAACTCACTCCCTACGACAGAGACAGCAGACGATGGAACAGCGTGACAGATGCAGTGACGTACCACTTGGTTAAAGATTTGTGTCCCGTGCGAACAGTAGGAGCGGGATTTAAGAAAATGATAAAAACATTGGATCTGTGCAACGAGTTTTCCAGCCACAAGTATTTTTCGAACACTGCCATTCCACGCATGTACGCTGAATTCAAAGTGAGAGTTGCAGAAAATATTCAGAATGCGCAGTTACTTGCTACCACAAGCGATCTCTGGTCCAGCCGCACATCAGAGCCGTGTTTGAGCTTAACTATCCACTACATGAGCAACTGGGAGCTACATAGTATTTTGAACAAGTTAACTCGTTCTAAAGTCGTCATTTGCATTTTTTTTACTGTTTGAGCATCGGAACGAGCCCCCGCGCTGAGAGAACAAACATCTCAGCCCTGAAGCCAATCTTCATCCGCATACGTCACAGATCACGTGATCAGGAAGCAGAACATCCTTGTGTTTGGAGATCGTTTTGGGCCGTTCCTGTAAAAAAAGTGAGGCGCAAACCGGAAAAGCGTCTGCCAATCACAATTCGACAACGGATTATGAAAGAACGGATAACGCTCGAAACACGCGGCTTCTTCCTGATGTAAGAGGTGAGTCTCCGCTTTGTTTTGGTTGTTTTGGCGTCGACATCATGCTAGCACGCATCGTTCTGTGACTCTTAAAAAACAGTAAAAATGGTGAGAAACGCTGGCAGTGAATGAGTTAATGTTTGCACAATACGTTTGCAATTGTCATGTTTGCACTTTAAATATGTTTACGATTTTAATTTATGTTAAGTTACTTGAAAAACGAGAAAAACAGATTTTTGTAACAGTTTCTCTCAGGGCTTTTATCATCTCTGGTGTGAGTTTAAAATATAAGTGTGTTAGCACTGTGTTGATTATCCCTAATATGAATAAATGTTTATTTATTCAATGTTTCTCATCTTTAATACGCAATTGAAGTTATGCTATTCATGGATAAAAAATCGTGATAAAATCGAAATCATGAAAAAATATTGGAAAAATCGTGATATTCTATTTTTGCCATATCGCCCAGCCCTATACTGGCTCAAGATTATTTAACAGTAAGAAAATTTGCAACATGTCCCTTTAAGATCCCTGACTTGATATTTTCTGGGGTGACACAGGTTTGTATGTTTCTTTGATCAAGTCATGAGAAATTTGTAACAATTCTTTTCAGAGAAACTTCTGAAGTTACTGCTGCTAAATGTGGTTCTGTTTAATTATAGAATGGTCTTGTTTTCCCATGCATGCTTTGGCATTGTTCTTCCTAAATAAGCAATGAGAGTGTAATAAGCCGAAGTTGTATTTACCTCATTTTAATGTCAATATGATTTTTTAAATTATGTGCTGATGTTTAAATCCCAAGAACTAAACAAGGGCGTGTTTACTTATTGCCCATGATTGCATATCCATCCTCTGTTTGCTGACTCTTTTTCAAACAAATCTCTTCACTCAGAACTAATTGAAGTGCATAAAACTGGACAAATCTGATAAGATTTATTCCAATTGTGCCTATAATTTTAATTTATGCTCTGTGCGTGTAAGTCAGTGTGTCTCTTGGGTCAGCTGTTGTTTGGATTTTGTTGAAACCTGGTCCTGTTAGTGAGTGTTTGGAATAAATTTTGCTGCAAGGAATATTTCTACATACAATCATGCAATACACACAGTTTAGCCCCCCCCCCCCCCCCCCAAAAAAGAGAACAAAAAAAAACCCTTTAAATTGTGTGACCGATGCGATGCAGCTTTCTAAAAGTCTCAACAGCACTAAGCGAAACTGGCCAATTAATCCCTCATGCCTTTTCTTACCTCCTCCCTTTACTCCTCTTCGTGAGATTAATGCCAGGTAGGTGAGATATAACATAGTTTAATTAGGCCCAAGCCACCAAGATTCATGAACTCATTTCTTTACCTGACAGAGCAAATGAAGGTTCAAAGGGTGTGAGGCAAGAGGAGCGAGATCCTTGACTAGCTCTAATAAATGGGAAGGTGTACACAGGATCATATTTTTTATAATTAAAATCTGCTCCAAAGAGTTCCTCCATATATTTACTGCAGTATGGATGGTCTATGTTAAAGTAGAGTTGGCAACAGGGTGCATCCATCTCATGGTATTTCTTTTTAGTCTATCCTGACAATGTTTTTCCCCTAAAAATGAATTAACAGCAAATCTAAATTTCCTGCATGAAAGTTTCACAGATCACTGGATGCAAACACAACCCAGCAGAATACATGAGCTATTACTGCACAAGTGATAGGGCTGTTTCTTACTCAACTGATTGAAAGACAAAGATGATAACTACACGTTGTTCTCAAGAGGTGGTACTGAAGTCCAGACGCTTTTCTTTCAAAGCTCATTAGACTACAATGACCTGGATGACTGAGAACCTTCACAGACAAATGTTAGGTTACTTAAGTGTCTCGGGGTGCATTCTTTGAGTTGCTTGAGAGGTGAAACGTCTTCAAGCAACTCAAAGAACTCCAGACACTTTTCTTTCAAAGCTCATTAGACTAACCTAACATTTAGCACCTTCTTATTTGTCTGCTTCACACGGTTTACTAAATGAATAAAACTGTTTGGCCTGCATCACTCCAATGTTTAAACCACATAAAGAAGGAAGGTTGAGAACAATATGCATCACCAATTATTCCACATAGCAACTCCCCAACACTTCTGTTACCCTGTTTTCCATTTTGTGCTTCCCATTATTAGTTGCATTTTTGCCCATATGTCCTCAATTTGCTGCTGTTGTTGAACTGATCTAATGTTGTAGTCCTGATGTTTTTTTTATCTTCAATTAAGACCAGCTTTCTTGACTAGGACTATAATCTGAAACCCGAGTTCAGATTAGTACGTCTAGTACATAGCAGACTTTTAGTCTAAAGAAACTGGGCTTTATTTGTTCAACGCAAAGGGCAAATAGTTTAAAGTCAGACTACAGTATAACAGAGTTAAATTGTCTTATTTACACCAAAAAAAAGTTAAAACAAATGTTTATTGAAATATCTGTAAGCATTGTTAATGACGCAAAGCAACAATACAATTGTACAAGAAGTTGTAGATGTTAGTTGCAAGTAGTAGGTCACAAAAGTCATTAAAACAACAAACAAACAAAAAAAAACCTCAGGCATCATTTATTTAGACATGTTATGCATTTGTGTTTCTCACTCTCCCAGTATATTCTCTGTCTGCATAAAATGTCTTCCCATTATAAGAAACCTGAAAAACAGAAAAAGGAGCAAACAAACCAGCATTTGTTTGTTTGCACTCTCAGATATGTTTATGGGGATTTTTTTTGAGTCTATGTTTTTAAACGGGACTTTAAAGGTAGCCTTGGGGTAATTGAAACCATCTTACTCAGTGGCACACTGACTTCTCTGATTTAACAGAGCCATACTGTGTACTAGATCACTGCATTGAATTTCTATATAATTGAAGTCACAGGGGACAAGGCAAAAAGGAAAATTTTAAGTGGAAGATGCGCAGGAACTATAGAGAATAAATAGCTATTCTCATCAGTTGAACAAGCTCTAATGCGTTTCACTCAATTTAGCCAGTGAACTTAGCCCGTTGCTGTTTCCTATTCTGTTATCTGTCACTGGGTCTACGTTGCATTTGCCTTGAAGAACAGGCAAGGCAGAGTCATTTGGCAGGACTAATCAATAGTGTTCTCTCTGTACCTGCTCTGCACGAAGGGCTCATCAATTTGCAGCCAGTGCTTTGAATACGGGTTGGGAAGAAACTCGGCTTGTTCATTAAATACATTTCAGTTTTTTATCCAGCTTTTTTAACCTACAAGATGCATTAGGCCAGTTCCATTTCATTTGCAAGTAAATCAATTTCCTTTCTTAGAATGCGGGTAAAACAGTAAGCAGTCCAATAACAAGTGAGAAAATTTTCATTGTGTGTATATGGTCGTCTCAGCTTTGCCGTGGCAACTAGTCTTGTTGAATGTTAATGAGTGTTTTATACTTGCAAGGCAGGGACAGAGGGAGACTTATCAGTGAATAATAGATGAGCTAATGTTAGCACAAGCCCATCCAGGAACCTCATGCTCTTAGGAAATACTGCTTGAGTCAGATATCTTAAGTATTTTAAGTTCTTTAATCTGTAGTGGTTTTATTTTTCCTCTAGGGGTGTGTGTGTGTGAAAAATAGATTTCTGTGTGAAAGTTTCAGTTATTAAAATAAAGGTGCTTTCAGAATAATGTTGTTGAGTGGTTAAATGGGCTGCATGGTGGTGCAGTTGTTAGCACTGTTGCCTCGCAGCACGAAGGTCGCAGGTTCGAAACTCGGCTGCGGCCTTTCTGCGTTGATTTGCATGCATGCGTGGGTTTCCTCCGGGTACTCCGGTTTCCCCCACAGATAACAACATGTCCTATAGGTTATAAATTGCAAGTCGCTTTGGATAAAAGCGTCTGCCAAATAAATAAACATAAACATAAATGCAAGCAAACAACAAAAAGCATAGGTAGAACAGTTGCAGAAAGATGCAACTTGGAATTAAATCCAGGTGCATTGATCTGTTCTTTGTTCCGAGGAGATCTGATCTATTGGATTACCGGTCTTCTAGAAGTTAACTTTCAAAGGTTAAAAGAGCTTTACAAACAGCAGTTTTTTGTCGTAAATCTATATAAAAACGTTCACATCACTTATTGTGTTAGCTGGTCAGTTGTGGGACATAAATAAACATGCAATCTTTCAAGTCTGCTTGTACTCTCGTACTTTATTTATACATACGTATACCAGTAGTACAGTATTTCTGCCCAATGACAAAACACCTGTGCTCATTACAAACTTGTGTCCGGCATGCTTTGCTTGTACCACGTGGGAACATGGGTAGTCCTGCCCATTTTTCCATATTTTTCAGTCCTTTTGGTGTGTAGTCATTAAGAAGATTATTTATGTATTAGGCATGGGGTGAGTATAGTATATTTAGTTCACAAAGATTATGGATTAGATTTTGAACTAGATTAGATTACACTAGATTTTAGATTATGAGCCTGTTAAAGATGCGGTGTACTAAATTCAGCCCCATCGACCTATATTTACATTTCAGTTGATTGCTCAAACGTCTCTAATCCAGCACAGTTCACTGTATTGTAGACCTAGTGCTCACTTTCATATGACCATTTCACTTTAAATTCACTGAGAATAATAGAATGCTTCATACTTAAAGGAAGATAAGACCAAAACAAGTAAGAAATCCCGGTAATTCCAGGGGATCTACAAACTTTTATTACTTTTCTGTCACTGTATAATAGGTGAAGGCTTTGTTTCACAAAGAGCAACTTTGAGCTCTGGACCAAAAATATTTCCAGAAGCACTGCTGCTACAGACGAAAGCTTCAGTAACATGACCTCTTTTGGTGCTTTGAAATTGGATCATACATCTTCTTTGTAGTGTCATTTTCTTGTTGTGTTCACTGAAAACTGTAGGAATTGGAAACACAGCATGTTAAAAACACAAGTCAGAGTTTCCCACTACCAAAGAGTGTGTGTGTTGGACAGGATATATATTGGCCTGCCTACTCATTGCATTAAGCCATATTTCCTGGATCTTTGTTGGCCCCAAAAGGAATTACTCTCCACCATTTAAAAAGTTTGATTTGCACCTTTCAGTCAGCTTCATTTAGGGATTTAGCATGCAGGCTCTCCCAACCAGCCTTGGGGGGAGGAGTAGTTAATGGTCCACTTCTAAGCCATTTTATGTTTGGTAAAAGATAAGATTGACAAGAATGGAAGTTTAGACAGTGGGCATATGGTCAGTTGGTTGGTTGACTAATCTAACATGCAGTCAGGATAGATAAATGAATGTTGGATTTTTAAGAGCCCTTACTTTTCATAAATAGAAACAATGTCTATCATGGTATTAAATAGGGATGCACACTATATTGGCATCAATATCGGTATTGGTCCGATAAATAAAACTGGGTCGATATAACTTATTCACTGCCAACCGTTTCCCGATCAGAAAAGCCCTTCTCTGCCAGCGGTTTTCACTGTTTTTACTGTTTTTTTAAGAGTCACAGAACATTGCGCGCTAGGATGATGTCACCACCAAAACCACCAAAACAAAGAGACTCACCCCTTACATCAGGAAGAATCTGCGCGTTTCGAGCATTGTCCATTCTTTCATAATCTGTTGTTGTACTGAGATCAGCCGAAGCTTTTCTGTTTGCGCCTTACCTTTTTTTTTACAGCAGCGGCCCAAAACAATCTCCTGACACATGGATTTTCTGCTTCATGATCACGTGATGTGTCATGTACGCGGATTAAGATCGAATTTAGAGCTGGGATGTTTGTTGTCACGGTGCAGGGGCTTGTTCCGCCGCCCACACAGTAAAAAATGCAAATGACGACTTAAGTCATCATCGACAGTAAACGGTTAGATTTAAAATGATGACTTTTGTCGTCAATGGCAGTGAATGAGTTAACCACCGATATTTTTTCCGTCTTTTTTGTTTGTGTGTTTCAGAGGGTGAGGAGGGTGATGATGAGTAATTGTTTAGTCCTGTGACAGTGTTGGTAATCATCTCAGAATTGTATACGTGTGTGTATATAATATTTTGCAAATTCCACTTTGAAGAAATAAAGCTAAACAGTCACAAATTCAGCTTGCAAAATTTTCTGTCTATTCAAATTAGCTGATATCGGAAGCGTAAATGTCAATATATCTGTATTGGCAAATATCGTTTATTTGCCATAACAGTAATAATAATAATATCAGATATCGATATCGGTCCAAAAAATTCATACTGGTGCGTCCCTAGTATTAAATACATTTATGGTTTAATGTTGGGTCCCAGGTTTCAGTCAACTTTTTCTGCAGTTTGTTCTGCTATGAACTGTTTGAAGAGAAAGCCTTTTTAAAATGTAGCAATCAGCGTGAAAAAATGCACATGGATTGTTTTCTAAATTGTTTAATCTCCCAGGAGACAAAAAGCAAACATCTCCTTATCTTACATCAACGTCTCTGTTTAGTTTCCTAGTGAAAGCTAAATCTGGCTAGCTCTGCTGCTTTTTCTCAACCCAACCTAGCAACACCTTCGCCATCATCTATGTTGCTAATTGAACTGTTACGTTACTCTTGGGGGGGTTTCTGTCTGTGATGGTTGATAACACGTTCTTAAAAATACAGTTACACTTTGTTGTTTTTATCTATTCTACAGAGGAGCTACGGAAACTCAGCTGGTCTGGAATCCCACGGCAGGTTCGACCCATCACATGGAAGCTTCTCTCAGTGAGTTGTCTGACTGTATTCACACATATTTCAGAAGCCATGCACTATATGCTGTGTATTTAGTTAGTGAAGAGAAAAGCCCCTTCAAGCTGTTTATTACACATATAAAACCTTCACTATAGTCTTTGGGCTTGGACACATCTTAGGACAAGAACAGATTCATTAAGAACTCACCCCAGCACACACAGATAACAGCAGATAACAACCTAGAAATAATAAACACATTACAATTGATCTTAAACACAAAGTTGCTGTCATGTTCTTTCCCCCTCCCCTTTGCTTTTTGATTTATGAAGACCAGGAACATTTTTGTCCTCTTCCAAATTTCAATAGGGAATATAAATTGTGAGGCACAATTAATTTATTCATGAAACGCACAGTGTGTTTACTCATTAAGCAATTGTTTTGGTGTACAGCTCTTAGTCTGCAGAGAGAAGTCTGGCTTTTTGAACGCCATGACTCTCCCATTAATTACAGCACAATAGCTAATGTTCTGCAGAAAATATGTCAATAGAGGTGTGTGTGTGTGTGTGTGTGTGTGTGTGTGTGTGTGTGCGCGCACTCGCGCGCGTGTGTGCGTGCATTCCAGTTTGTGCTATTTGGTAGTGGGAGGTTACCAAGTGGCTCTTTAGCTATTAACGATCGCTTTTGTTTGGCGCTCTGTTGAAGCTGAGGCCCAAAACACCATATGAAGTCACAAAGCAGTGGATGTCAGGCACAGGAGAGTACCAGAACACTGGTTGTGCACGTTTGTTTCTGTATGTGAATCAGTGTGTGTGTGTTTCTGGGTGGGAGCTAATGTACCATACATAAAACCTCATTATAGGCTTGTGAGTGTTTTTAGTTTTGCATTTGATTCTTTGTGCTGGCATGATTGTACAGAATGCGAATTGCAAATCAAGTGCAATTATCAAGTTTTTTAAAGATTACATTAACAAAACAGGTAACAAAACTGTTTCTGTGTTTTAAAAAGAACGACAACATGGAATTTTATAATTTAGTTTTACCGTGAGAATGAATCACATCATTTATTTAGGTGTTGAGTCAATAATCCAAAGCCAGCTTGTTGGCCAGGGAACCACGGATTTGCTCTTTAACTTTGCTAGAGTCATAGAAGGGAAATGGGAGTTCTTCCAACCAACTCACATGTTTAAGGGCCATTCACACAGTGTACCAAAGAACGCAGCTCTAGTCTGCTTAGCTGTGAGAATACCGAGCCCATTAGCAATGGGAGTCGTACTCCACCAGGCACACTTTCTGTTCAGATTTTCTGTGGACATAAATTCTAGGTACAGTTGTGTAGGGTGGAAGGTATTGGTTTTGGTGGGTGGAGGAATGTCTCACTTCTCCTGAGGATGTGGTCCTCTTTGCTTTATGGAACTGCGACATTCAGGTGATGCTAGGGAAGTTTGAAACGGAGTATGAATGACTGGGTTTTAGGATCAGCCACTGATCGGAGGCCATGGGTCTCAACCATAAAAGGGTGGATTGCCCAGTCCAGATGAGGGGCCTGGCTTTGGGTGAAGGAGTTTTAGTATCTTTATGTGTTGTTTACTAGTGAGGAAAGGATGGAGCTGGAGATTAACTGGTGGATAAGGGCAGCATCCATAGTGAAGTGGCTATTAAACTGGTCTGTTGTGGTAAATATAAATCGTCTGGAAGGCGAGGCTTTCAATTTAACAGTTGATCTATGTTCCAGCGTGTATCCATAGTCATGATCTATATAGTGACCGAAACAAGAGGATTAGGAATACAGGTCACTGAAATGGGATTCCTCCACAATAGGGCTGCAACAAACGATTATTTGGATAATCGATGAATCGGATGGGGTCTCGACACGATTAATCGATTAATCGGATTACATAGGGACATTTTTAAAAACTGCTAGGGAAAAGTTATTTTTCTCCTTCCTTCACTTTATTAAACACAACATTATTAGAAAACAGTTCAATAGCAGAAAAACAACATGCCATCACCTAAATTGTCTTATAAGGTGTATAGACAGAGACCCTAAGCTACATCTATCTGTCACCTAAAATGCTTGGTCCAAGTTAAACAAGAGCAAGTCAACCCCTACCAGAGTCTAACTCCACTCCCACTTCATGTTTGAAAAATGCAACACATGCTGTTGCCTGGCAGACCGAGAGGGCGGAGCCGCTAACAAACACACACTCAGGCTCACGACAGCATTGTGACATCATAATGTACCAGTTTACATCATAGCATACTTCTTAGCCAATAGCGGTGGCAGATTTAAATTAAAATACTTTGCAGAGTTTTTACCTGACAACGGCACAACCTGCCAGTTTGAGGCAGAATATTTAAATTTTAACTAAGATGCACTGAAGTGCCAAATTATTGACGACACGTGTCTGCAGCACGATTAGACACTCGTTTATTTAGTTTATCAGCAAAAAAAAGTTAATTTGGGGGTGACTTGCTCTTTAAGGGCAATTCTCATCTGTTTTGTTTGATCTCATCTGTAGACATTTATTATAATTGGGGATGTCAAACAACTAATTTTTAAATGTAATTAAACATAGGCTGTGAATTAATCAAAATTAATCACTATTTCCAAAAATGACTGAAAAAATACCAAATAAAACAAAAGCAAATGAATGCCATCCTCCTTGCGATGATGCCCTGGGCAACTGCCATAAAGTCACATCAAGAAATGTTGCTGATCATTCCAATGACCCCAAATAGACTCACATTAGGCCACATGAAAGCAACTGAACCCAAAAATATATTAACCAGTATATAACTACTAGGGCTGTAACGAAGCCTCGACGAAGTCGACGGCTCGATTCTAAAAATTTGTCGACGTCAGATCCGGAAGTCGACGCACCGCGCCCACTTGTTGCATCCCCAGGAGTTTGTAAATAGAGGAGGAATCTGCCTGTTTTTCCTCTAGTTCGCCCTCTTCTCCGCCTTCACTAACATCTCCGCCAAATACCGAAGACCCGGAACAATGTCCGTCCACTACTAGATTATTTTCCAGTTTTGCCCCTTCGTCTCCCGGCAACGGACAACAACTTCCGGGGTCAGATGTGCGCTGCTCCGTCTCTGTCGCAGATGTAGAAAATCACCGGGAGCGCTTCTCCCTTCATTAAGGAGCTTCTTTCAGACATGAGGAGAGCTGTTTTGGTGGTAGCAGTCTCTCCTCCGTGCTGGTCTGTTTGCTGCTGGGTGTTTTTGGTTTATTTAAACTTGGTAACTTGAACTTAACGTTGGTAAAGCTACTGTTAGCATCTTCGCTAACAGCTTCTTGCGTTGGGATAAGCTGTTACGTTTTGGTTTAGAGTTCATCTTTTTTGTGGTGTAGATCTCCCTTTTATTACATTTAGAGTGTTGTGGGTTTTCGGTTTAGTTAAAAATGTAACACCACTCGCCTCACGCACATAAGTGACCAAAACAAAGCAGCATGGAGACACTCCATCTTCTACCACCTCTCAGGCAGCAGCCTGCACTCCCAAGTTCTACACGTCACCAGAAAACCAACACAATAAACGCAGTGTTATACAAAATGGAAGGCCTGTAGTGTTTATTCTCTTACAGTAAGAATTTATCAATTTTTTTGAGGAATTTATTTGAGATTTTCTGGTCTTTGTTAATTGTGCAATAGAAAAATAATCATTAGATTAATTTTCTAAATAGTCATTAGAATAGTCGACTATTCGATAAAATAATCGTCAGAATAATCGTTTTAAAAATAATCGTTTACCCCCAGCCCTAATAACTACACTCTCACACAACACGCCTGCAGCAACAGTTAGGACTCCTCCCTCCCTTTTAAAAGCGTTTTCGCTTCTGAGGACATTGTGGTTGTAAAGCCACATGCTAGTAGTCTGGCCCCGGTGTGATCAACCACTTTCTGCCGGAATGTGACGGCGAAACCGGTTCGCAGCGGCGCGAGCCCCCCCCCCCATCTAATAGCGTCGCGCTTACGATTTTATAGACTTTTTTTTAACGAGTTTAGGGCATGTCTTGCCTGTGTAATAATCTGGGGCTTGGGTGAATCACTTTTGAAAAGTTTTTAACTTACCCGGACACCGAGCTCTCTCCTTCCTCGCTGATGATTCTGACATGCTTGCGTTTAAAACGCTGCATCATCACTGCAGCACTCCCGTGCCATGCTAAGTCTGACCTAAACGTTGCAGGTAACGAATTTCTTCGCCTGATTTAACTGAAAATGCTCCCAAACTTTAGAAGTTTTTACTTTTGGGGGGTCTCGCTGCCTCTGCCATGTTCCTCTTTCCAAACACCTGCCGGCTCTGCGGTCTGCGCGCAACGGCGGGCGGGAGGGGAGGGGGCTTTTGGAAGAGTTGTGCAACACAACGAATCGATGACGCAATTCGTTGCCAACGCTTTTAGTAATCGATTTTCATCGAATTTATCGATTCGTTGTTGCAGCCCTACTCCACAAGATAGGTGGGAAAGAAACCAGCTGAAGTGGTTGGGGCATGTGGTTTTTATGCAACACATTGTGTTAAAATGATCAGATTTTTGTGTTCTTAGACTATTTGTTTGCTTTATTGTGGAGATTTATACACTCTCCTCTTCTGTTTGATGCTCATGTTTTTGTTCTTTAACTTTCTGTGGATTGATTCCTTTACAACTTCTTCAAACCATCCGTCATGGCTGTCCAGATAGTTGACATGAGAGTTTTCCTTGTCTTCGAGATGTAGGTGAACTGACGAGTCTTAAATTGAGGATGTGCCTCTTTACTGTGCCATGGTTTGGACTGTGTGCTTGCAAACACAATTAGTTGTCCTGCTTTAAAGCCTGAGCACCACACTTTGCAGTGGGCCCAGCTCAGATTTTACTTGTTTCATGCGTAGATGTTTTCTTGGAGGCTGTTTTTAAGTTTGAAGCGTACTGCGTTTGTGTTTGAAGCAAATCTTTTCCCAAACAAAACATTTATAAGCATCCTGGGCAGTTTGATCACAGGTGAACAGCCTTGTGTACGTTAAGCTTCCACTTATGCATCTTTGTTATTAGAACCCCTTTGCATATCATATTTACAAATAAACAGTAGCCTGGATCACACAGTGAGCTATTAGCAAAGCAACAAACATGAGCAATGTTAGTAGGTTTTTACTCAGTGCGGTTACATGTGCACTGACCAACATTTAAGTCGATTCAGGTGGATTTTATTGGAATAAGCGGGGAGTCTATCCTAGTTTACATGCGCATTAAAACATTGGTCTCTCAAATAAAGTTTGTTCCACTCTGGTACAGTAGATGGCAAAGTGTCCCTTTTCTTGTTGGCATTCTTCTGCTAAGCTTAACACAAGCAATAAACACAGGCTGGCGGGAGTGAAGCAGACGGAGTTGAAATAGGAATTACACAATGGCTGAAGAAATGCACAGCAACAATGCTGCAGCACAGCTTATTTGGTAGATATTGTCCTGTTTTATGGCATTATGTGTGTTCCTTATTGATGGTGGTCTTGTCAGAAGACCACTTCCATGGTCTCGTCACTTCCGGAACATGAGCGTCCAACCGGTTTAGTTTGGCTAACCCGTTTACATGCAGAATGCAATCAGATTGCTACCGTATTATCTGAGTGCTTGAGCGTGATTAGAATCTGTTCTCCTTCAGCCAGACTAACACACTTACATGCAAAATGATGTGGGTCTTTTTAGGGCTGATTTGCATGTAAATACACTCACTGACTTCTAGGGTGGAGCACTGCATTGGAACTGGGACCCCACAGGAGTGGGTGGTTGTTAGGCCCACAACCAGCACAGGCAGTGTGAGAATTGTGTAACTGTATTTATCAACTTGGCAGTTCTCTGATGTGGCATCCCTCATGCCCTTCTCTTTCTCTCTATTTTGCACCAACTTACCAGATCCCACCCTACATATGTAGCTGTTTTTATCTGACGTGGAAATAAAAACTCATGCATGTGAAATCTTGAGTAAGAATGCAGTTAAAGCTCTTTGCTAAGCTCTCCTTACATCCTTTGATTATTAAAAAAAATAAAAATAGAAGAAGTTTGATGGTTTGCCTGCAGCCTCACAAACATGCTAGCTTAAAGCTCCTATTATTCCAGAAATAATACCATCTTATTTCATTTGTTTAAAGAGCACTCTGTCCGAGCCTGAAGGACGGGAGAAGAAATTAAATGGCCTTTCTGCTTTGTAAAAGAATGTCAGCCTTTGGCAAAATGTACATTTGCTAATGGAGTGTGGCTGTTAAATGTGAAGTGGTGTGAGAGGAAAGGAAAGAAAAAAAAAACTAACTGGCTGTGGAAATATTGATAAGTCTAAAGGGCTATATGAATCTATCAGAGAGCCCCAGCAGCTACAGCAGATTTCAAGACAGTGTAGATATAGAGTAAGTATTTGAGAGAGTGAAGTTGAGTAGGAGAAGGGAGGTACAGGGTAAGTTCTAGGATAAAAGATGCTTTCTGACGAGCTGGGTCTTAAAGACCAAGTTCACTCATTTTTTTCAATACATTTGCTGTGGTCTCGAGTATAAATGAATCCCTTGTGAGTCGATTTCTGCGGGAAATAAAACTCTTGAGCTTCTGTTTCAGGAACCAGAGGTGAGAGGTGAGCAGTAGCTGGATTTGGAGTCTAATTACCTGATATTCTGACACTTTGCCTCTGATGAGTTAACCACAGTGGAACTTAAACACGGACTCCATTCGTTCTGAACATCTGTGATGTTTTATCTCCGCAAATAACTCAACCCTCGAGGAGTTCAGCCGTGTTGTGGAGCTGCTGATGCTAACGGTTAGCTTCTAGTTTAAACACTCTATCTCCTGTATGCTAAATTAACACAGCCTTACCAATTGTGAGCCAAGATGTCCAATTTGACAATGTGATGTGCAACCCACTGTTTTTCTAGTGTGAGTGTTTACCTGTCTATTTTGGTAAATGGCCTGTATTTGTATAGCACCTTCTTAGGGCACTACAACCCCCCAAGGCGCTTCACACCACAATCAGTCTTTCACACAATCACAAGCTGGTGGTGATGAGCTACAATGTAGCAACAGCTGCCCTGGACTGCACGGACAGAATAGTGACTGCCAAACACCAGCAGGCAAGGTGGGTTAAGTGTCTTGCCCACAGACACAACAGCAGCATTCTCTGGTGGGAGTCGGGATCAAACCTACAACCTTCTGATTACTGGACAACCCTCTCTCAGGGTGTCCGCGGGGTTTTAAAAAGTATTAAAAAGTGATAAATAAAAATAGTCAAATTTAAGGCCATTAAAAGTGTTAAATTTGGTCTCAGAGGTATTATTTTTTCCAAGTTAGGTATTATTTTTTTCAGACTATCAGGTGTCATATTCTGAACATCGACATAGAAATATATTCTGAATGAAATGTTTTGAACGATTATAAAAATAAAACAAGCCGATTATTTGCTCCTCCCACTTGAGCTGCCCTGAGTTACAAATGAAGCGCTCCGTTGCCAACTTAGCGACTTTGACACTATTTCTAGCAGCTTTTCAGACCCCCTTCTTGACTTTTTAAATCTTAAAAGTACCTAGCGAACACCTCAGAAACATCTCTGGTAGCCCTTAGCTACTTTCTGGATAACTGTCGTCGACATTTCCTGCTGCAGGTTAGCTAAACACTCCGCCTGCGTTCCGGACCGTTCTTCAGGACATTAGGAAAGGGAATGATGTAGTGATGTGTCAGTCGCTAAAGAAACAGCTCTCAGAGTCGGCTCCCTGATGGAGTAACCAGAGTGAGTGACACACACTGCACCTGCGGGCTCCTGGGCCGCTAAAAATGGCTAAATGTGCGCGTGCGGCATGCTAAACACACATACAGCTTGCCCCGATTGCTGTGAGACCGGGTTGGGACAATTATTACATTAACTGATGGACCTGTAAATAAATAGTTTATAAATAAGGTAGAAATAAGTTCCTCATGCTGATAAATAATCTCTCTGAGGACACGGTGCTAGTGCATGCTCCTACAGCACATTGACATGACTAAATAAATGCTATGCAACATTTTGTGAACATCAATTTATTTGCATTTATTTGTTATAAATGCCACTGTATAATTCTTGCTGTCAGTATTTGCAAGATATTGGTATTTGGGTCTGTACTGGTTAGACTTAAATGAGTTAAACCAAGGTCTACAGCCCTTGGGTTATAAACTATGAGCTACAAGTATATTGGTCTTTTTATACTGGGAATCAGGAGTTCTTTTAGTGATCATCTTGTTTCTTGTTTATTTTTGCCCTGATTGTGCCCTGAGCAGTTTTATGACTGAATAAAAATAAATAAAAAAATCTACATACATTGAAAAATCGTCTTAAATAATCTGGACCATTTGTAGGTGTTTTACAGCCAAGACTGGTTGACCAGTTAGAAGTGCATTGCAGTAATCAGAATGTGACTATAGACTGCAACAGGAGTCAGGTGGCATATTGGGTTATGTATGGCCTAATCTTTCTTATGTTAAACAATGCAAAACAGATAGAGGATATGTGGTCTTTAAAGTCAGCTGGTAATTGATCACAACATCAAAATTTCTAGCTATCCTTGATGTAGCAAGACATAGAGATTCAATTTTAATGCAAACATTGTGTTGTGTGCTTGGCTTGGCTTTGTGGGCTTTCATACATTTGTTGCATTGATTACAAAACTCTTTCAGTTTGACCATATTAGAAGCAAATAAATATGTCCTCTCAATTGCCCTGTAGACTTTAATAATAAATACTGAGACCTGAGCACTTTATCTTTTATGAAGATATTCAAGGCAAGGAAATAAAAGGTGCTCCTTTCCTGAGTGAAAAGATGTGTTTTTCCGTGAGGGAACAACACTTATAGATAATAAAGAAACTCCATCTTTCGTAGTAAACTTTGGTCAGAACAGTTTTTCTTTCCACTCAATATCCATTACTAGTTTTGGAGTCAATGTTCCAAATGAAGAAAGGATTTAATTGAGAACCAAACAGTTTGAAGGAAATCCTGATCAAAAACCTGTGGTAAGAGTTGCATTAAAAAAAAAGTACAAAAGATAAGTTTTAAATGTGTATGTTCCGCTGATTTGGTGAGATGAGCAGTTGGAGTTCTCCACGTCTTTTCACACAAAACCTTAAATAACTTTTGCGGCCTTTAAAAAATGAGTACTTTCCTCGCATCGAAACATGCCTTTAAAATCCATTGACGTTGTTTGCGAAATCCATGGCCCATATAAAAAACAGGATTAGAAAATAACATTTATCAGCCCCATAGACTCCCACTCATTTGCTTTGGGCAGTAGTGGACCCATTGACTAGGAATAGATGGGCGTGACTTGGGCTCCTAATTGTGGAATTCACATGGTGGGAGGCGGGGTTTGATCTAATCCAAGCGTCTTATTTCCGAGTAGAAATAATGAGTCATGAAAATAACTTAGATTTCAATAGAAAAGGCCATCTGAATAGAATTTAGTCCCATGATTTGGCTATAAACTCCATCACTGCATACAGTCTAAAGCACATGTGAAAAGCATTTTAATCCAGAGGGATTTTGGATATCATTTTGGTGATTGAAGGGTGACAGATTGAACTGAACTTCCAGTGTCTTTCGTAAATTAATGTCACATCATATGCTACTTGCAAAGTGAAAGGATCATGGAAAAGATGAAGCAAAAATGTGTTGCATGCATGTTGGTTGGGAAGAGTATTTTAGGTATATATATATATATATATATTTATTTATTTTTTTTATTTTTTTTTGCAGCTGGCAAGTTTAGCATGGTTTCCAGTTTGTCAAACAGTGGGTCAAAAAAAAGGATTTAATCAGCCACCAATTGTGCAAGTTCATCCACTTAATAAGGATGAGACATGTCTTCATCATAAGTATACCTCAACTATGAGGAACAAAATTAGAAAAAAAAATCCAGAAAATCACATTGTCTGATTTTTAAAGAAGTGGAAAATAAGTATTTTTTTTTCCTGCAAACAAGCAATATTTCTGGCTCTCACAGACCTGTAACTTCTTCAGTATAATATCAGTTTAAAAGACACCTGTCCTCAATCTCAAACAGTCATACTCCAAACTGCTATGGCCAAGACCAAAGAGCTGTCAAAGGATACCAGAAACATAATTGTGTACCAGTCTTGGGGGAGTGAATCTGCAATAGGTAAGCAGCTTGGTGTGAATAAATCAACCGTAAGAGCAATTATTCGAAAGTGGAAGACATACAAGACCACTATAGGCAATGGTCTACAGATATCAGGGGCTCCATGCACGATCTCACCCAGTGGGATCAAAATGATTACAAGAAAGGTGAGCAAAAATATCCGAACTACACAAGGGGACCTAGTGAATGACCTGCGGAGAGCTGGGACCAATGTTGCAAAGGCTACCACAAGTAACACACTACTGGCGCCAGATGTGTCGCCCTGCTTAAGCCAGTACATGTGCAGGTCCGTCTGAAGTTTGCTATAGAGCATTTGGATGATCCAGAAGAGGACTGGGAGAATGCCATATGGTCAAA
The DNA here is from genome assembly GCF_043380555.1 of Nothobranchius furzeri. Lineage (NCBI taxonomy): Eukaryota > Metazoa > Chordata > Actinopteri > Cyprinodontiformes > Nothobranchiidae > Nothobranchius > Nothobranchius furzeri. The sequence continues at coordinate 55,204,294 of NC_091741.1, read as the reverse complement.
TGAAACCAAAATAAACAATTTGATAAAAACTCTATTCGTCGTATTTGGAAGAGAAAGAATGCTGAGTTACATCCAAAAAACACCATACCTGCTATAATGCATGGGGGTGGAAACATCATGCTTTTCTGCAAAGGGACCAGAACAACTGATTCATGTAAAGGAAATAATTAATGGGGCCAAACCTTCCATCAGTAAGGGTGTTGAAGATGAAACGTGGCTGGGTCTTTCAGCATGACAATGATCCCAACACACCACCTGGGTAATGAAAGAGCAGCTTCATAAGAAGCATTTCAAGGTCCTGAAGTGTCCTAGCCGGTCTCCAGATCTCAACCCCATAAAACACCTTAGGAGGTAGTTGAGAGTCTGTGTTGCCCATCGAGAACCCCAAAACATCACTGCTCTATAGGAGATCTGCATGGAGGAATGGGCCAAAATACCAGAAACATTGTTTTTGTGCAAACAAATTCTTAAAAATCAGAAAATGTGATTTTCTGGATTTTTTTTCTCACATTTTGTCTCTCATAGGTGAGGTATACCTATGATGGAAATTACAGGCCTCTCTCGTCTTTAAGTGGGGGATGACTAAATACTTTTTGCCCCACTATATATTCTCACCACTGTGCCTTTTAACCATCTTGTAACAGGTAATTTATACGTCAACTATTGATTAAAAATACATTTTTCAGTGTTTTTAGACATATTTGTCATCTGTTTGTTAGGGCAACTTTTGATTCTAAGCATTCTCTGTTGTATACTGGTGGTGATAGGAGGAATCAGTGGCTCCAGTGTTCAGCAGTCTCGCTTCCGTCAGTACGCCCCAGAGTAGCTGTGGCTACAATGTAGCTCATCGTCACCAGTGTGAGGATGTGTTTGTGAACGGGTGGATGATTGATTGTGTTGTGAAGTGCCTAAGAAGGCACGATAGAGGCCTTTTACCATACTGATAGAAAGGGCTCTACACACCTTGCTTTACCTTTCCCCATGAGCCATTACTATGCTGGCTTTTAATAATATAATTGAAATTGTTTCATTATTCAATGAGGATTTCAGTTTGAGATGACTCAATGGCCACTTCTGGATCTTGAGCCTTATTTTGCTGGTTTATGGTTTTATCCATCACAAATACAAATGCTGCTCTTAAAATAAAAGCTAGTCAATAATATCAAATGAGCAAATTCTCCACAACATTGCAATTAAAAGTTGTGCACCTGTCAGATAGCCTGACCGGCCATCCCCATGCTTCCATATGGGAAGCAATGTTCTCTGTAGAATTAAACAGAGCACGAGTCTGGCAGGCCAGGCTACCAGTCAGACAATATACAGTATGGTGAGAATAAAAATGCTCATCTGGAAAATCATTGTTAGAAATACAAAAATAACACTTGCCACTTCAAATTATAACCATAAGAATTTTTCTTTGGTATTACCCATTCCTAAGAGGATAATTCTCATCATTTCAGCTCGTAAGCAGCTAATAGTGGTAGTACTTAAAAAAGCCACAGGGTTTAAGAGCATTCCCTCCCCTTCATGTTCTTTAAGTCTGTGATTCTGTGTTTTCTTGTTGAGCAGTAATGAAGTTCCAGAGTGACTGACCTCCACTAAACTGTCCATTAACCTTCAACACACACACACACACACACACACACACACACACACACACACACACACACACACACACACACACACACACACACACACACACACACACACACACACACCTCTTTCCCTCGGCAACACCTCATTTGGCAGAGTGCTTTGTAGCTGGCCTGTAGTGCATGTGTTTGTGCACATATGTTGGAGTTGTGCACAATTGCATATGGAGCTGAGTCGAAGTGTAATGCTGGGACATTTTGATGCAGAAACCATTGAGTGAGATGACGGCAGTGTTATGTCTGATTTGTGCTGGCACAAACACAGTTATTGTTGTGTGGCAGCTCTTACAGAAAGGATAGATGGGGTGGAGATGATTGGTGAACTCGCCATTTACATTGTTTTTTTAGGATTTGGGATTGACTGGAACAAAACAAGAAGAAAGAGAAAATGGGAAAATATTTTCAGTGATGGATTTGCTGACGGGGTCTGAACAAATGAGATATTACTTGTGTGTTTATATGTCATTACAAACATGTAAGCCAAACAGGAAAAAAATGGTGCCTGGGATGGAGTTTCTGGAAGCCTTTTATTTGCTGCAGGACTCTCCTCTCTTGCACCAACTCCCACAGAGGAAAATAATTTAATTTATAAAACGGGAGCTAACATGTTAAGCAAAAAAGCAGCTGAGAGTGTAAGACTGTCATCAAAGTTGACAACAAGCTAACAAAGTATTAGCAGCATTCTGTCGGTTACCGGCAGTTGTTACGGCTCGTTTTTACGGCTCGTTTTTACTTTTACCCAGCTAAGTATTGTTTCATATTTTACTTTTAATTCACACTAAAGGTACAACTGTAAGGTTTTGAAACACCAAAGAGAAGCCTTACCTTTTACTCAGAGGAAAATACTCCCAGTGTTTTGAATTGGGGTCCATTACCGCCTTCCAGCCCTGTGGGCTGCCTGCAGAGGTGCCTGACTTTAAATTGGCTCTACTAAAGAGGCTTATTGGCCGACACCGATGATGAAAAAATACTAAATATCGGCCCGATAAATCGGTCGGCCCCTAGTCAAAGTGTGTTGTGTGCAGCAAAAAACACCCTAGACTTGTCATGGTCCCAAGAAAATAAAATAAGAAAATGAAAGAAAAGGAAAATAACATTTTGTAGTTTAACTCAAACTTCTCTCTGGGCTGATTAAAAATGGTAGCGTTCTTCTAAAAACAAAATAATTAATTTTCAAAAGAGCCAAAATAGCAATGCTTATTAGCGTTTTCAGTTGTGGTTCTGTTACGTGTCAATTGCGGTGGTGGTACCTTAGTTTAATGTGAAAGTGGTGCCACAAAAACAGTTTCAAACAGAGCTGCTCCCAGATCAGCAGCCAAATGTCTCTTCTTTTGATTAAAAGCGATGAACATTGCTTGTAGAAAACAGATGGACTAATGTCGAGAGCATATGTTTCTAAAGCACTCTGTTCTTTCTTGTCTTGGGTCTTTAAGATGAGCTTAGTCATAAGATAAAAGCCTAAACTGACTGACTTATTTTGGAAGCTTATGATCATAACAAGGTCCCCTTCAGAAGATTCTGTTGGCTCAAGTGCCATCCTTCAACATGGGTTTGAGATCATTTGTTTAGTGATGCGACAAATGGAGAAAAAGTAAACTAACTTGAGTCAAAAATCTATTTTCTACAGTAATGTAGCTTTTCTAGTCTCTGTGACAACTCAGTGAAATTGCCACTTTTAACCACATTAATTTTAAAATTGAAACAATAGGCGGATTGGGGCTGCATCTGCAGTCATGCCTGTGTTTTACTGGTCTGTCGTGGTCAAGAAAGATCTGAGCCAGAGGCGAAGCTCTCGATTTACCGTTCAATCTACGCTCCATCCCTCTCCTATGGCCATGACTCAAGCTTTAGGTAGAGACCGAAAGAATGAGATTGCGGATACAAGTGGCCAAAATAAGTTTTCTCTGCAGGGTGGCTGGGCTCTCCCTTAAAGATAGGGTGAGAAGTTCAGTCATCTGGGAGGGGCTAGGAGTAGACCCGCTGCTCTTCCACATTGAGAGGAGCCAGCTGAGGTGGTTCAGGCATCCGGTCAGGAAGCCTCCTGGATGTCTGCCTCCCTAGTGAGGTTTTCTGGGGACGTCCAACCGAGAGGAGGCCTAAAGGAAGACCCAGGACACGCTGGAGGGACTATGCCTCACGGCTGGCCGGGTAACGCCTTGGGATTCTCCCGGTGGAGCTGGCCCAAGTCAAATATCAATGTCAAGTTTATTTATAAAGCACTTTAAAAACAGCAAAGCTGCACCAAAGTGCTGTACAGCAAAAAAGAACCAATGCAAAAAACAATCACAACAGAAGTACAAAATAGCAATAAAACATAATCATAAAAGCAAGGGTAAAAAGTAAGAAGATAATAACAAATCCTAAGATTAAAAGTTAAAAGAGCAATGTCAATACAAGGAGCAAATACAGGCTCTTCTTGCTAAAAGCCATGGAGAAAAAGTAAGTTTTTAACAGCTTTTTAAGTCTCCTAAACTTTAAACTGATCTAATATTAAAAGGGAGCTTGTTCTACAAACCTGGAGCCGACACTGCAAAGGCACGATCACCCTTAATTTTGTATTTAGACCTGGGTACAGGTTTCGGGGGCAAATATTGCAATACTTAAATGCCAATTAATAGACTTCTGGGTTTCAGGAAAAGGTTTCAAATGGATCTGCAAACTTTATCAGAATGATGCAGAGAAATATGTAGGTCAATACCTAACACTCATAAGCGACCCCCTAACCCCCAAATTCCACTACCTCCGCTCCGCTCCGACACGAACGCCGGAGCAAAATCGGTCCCGTTGTAGTCAATCAGAGCTATTCCACTACTGCGGCCGTGCTCCGGCAGTGCGGCGCTGTGCGCCGCCCTCTGTTCCGGCGTCCGGCAAAAATAGAATCGATCCTATTTTTGCCGGACGCCGGAGCACCTCCGCAGTAAATGGACAGAAATCACAAACGCCCAACAGGAAAAGGAGCTAGCACAACTTCCGTTTTTCACAATAAATCGATAAACAAAAGGCGTTTTTTGTTTCATATGCACAGGTTTAACAACTTTTAACAACTATCAATGGCGGCTGAACTTTAAATGCACAAAAGTAAGCCATAAATACAGTTTCCGCTATCAAAGTAGTCACACTTTGTTGATCCAAACACTGCTGATCTCTACACAAATGATGGGCAGATTAAACAGCTCATGCCGATGCTTCTCCCACACAACGGGTGTTTGGATCTAACTTCCGCGTTTATTGCTTGGACTGTATCGCAAGATCTTGAAAATCCCGCGCATGCTTGTTTGCCCACCTCAGGTCTCCGCACCGGAGCGGAGCCGTTGTAGAGCGCGTACCAGTAAAAATTGAGTTCGGAAGCGAGCGGCTGCGGAAGGCGGGGGCGGACCGCAGCGGAGCGGAGCGGAGGTAGTGGAATTTGGGGGTAAGCTTCAGAAAATAACAATTTTTTCCACACGGACATATTTTGAAAGCCCACATTTATGTTTCAGAACAGTTTTGAAATGTTTACCTCCTTGGATTATTTTAGACTCCCCAGGTCCTAGTTGCTGTTTTTACTAAACATCACATTTGTTCAATTTAAACGTTCTCCTCCTCTCATGAGTTTGACTGCGTGAAGAGGATACACTCTTTCACAAATTCATGCTCACATAATCCACCTGACAAACTCTTTCCCAGACACACACCCACAGAAAGGCAACCCACCGAAGCAAAATGCATTTGGTGCAAAAGCTGAAAGTTTTCTTTTTGCCTTTAATCCTAGGTGTTGTAGTTTGGGATGCAGCAGAATTTCACCAAGAATCCAAAAACAAGGGTTTAAAGCCAGTTTCAGAGCAAAGGCTCAGTTTATTCAAGTGAATCGAATATTAAACTAAGCACTGCAGTTTCCATGAAAAGTCTATCTTTACTGATAAGAAGCTTTCTAAGAACGGTCATTTCAAGGAAAGCCGGTATTTGAAAATCACTGGTTATATTTAAAATTAATGTCTGAATATGGCCTTTTTACAAGATCCATTTGTTTTAGCTTTGACTCGGTACACTGTTAAATAATATAGCGACTACTAGTGTATCAGAATCAGAAGGGTTATATTGTCATATATGTGAGAAATCACAACATTAGGAAATTGCTGCAGTACTTGGTGCTAAGATATATATAAAAATAAGATATAAGAGAATATAGGAGGTAAGAATATAATTATGATAAAATAATAATATAAAGTGGCAATAATTAGGGAAACGGCTACTATATACAAGACGGTGTAGGTGCTGATCAGAGCAGATCAGTTCAGCTACAAACACAACACAGGGTCATGTAACTGAAACCAAGCAACTGGAGTGGGTAGTCCTAGGATTGTTATTCATGAGCCCAACAGCAGAGGGGAAGAAACTGTTCCTTTGGCGAGAGGATCCGGTCCGAATGGGTCTGAGCCTCCTGGCAAATGGGAGCGAGTCAAAAAGACTGTCTAGGGTGACACAGGTCAGCTGTTATCCGACCTGCTACCCTCAACGTCCTGGAGGTGTACAGGTCCTGTATGGAGTGGAGTTAGCAGCCAGTGACCTTCTCAGCAGAGCGTACAACACACTGCAGCTTCTTGTTATCCCTAATGGTAGCTCCAGCTTACCACACGGTAATTGACGAGGTGAGGGTGGACTCAATGACTGCAGTGCTTTGACTGTGCTGGCAGGTTGAATTTCTTCAGCTGCCTCAGAAAGTTCAACGTCTACTGGACCTATTTTATGACTGAGGTGATGGTGGGCTCCCACTTGAGGTCTTAGGTGATGGTGGTGCCCAGGAATTGACATGAGTCCACCATCGTGGTGAGAGTGTCAGACATGGTTAAAGGGGGGATTGGGGCAGTGTACTTCCTAAAGTCCACAACAACCTCTGCTGTTTACTGGGTGTTTAGCACCAGGTTGTTGCGGCTGCACCAGGACGCCACCCGTTCGACCTCCATTCTGTAGGCAGACTCATCCCCATCAGAGATGAGTCCGATGATGGTGATGTCATCAGCAAACTTGTTAAGTTTGACAGACTCGTGGTTTGAGGTGCAGCTGTTCTTGTACAGGGAGAAGAGCAGAGTGGGGAGAACACAACTCTGAGGGGAATTGGTGCTGATGGTCCGCAGGTCCGAGAGATTCTTTCCCAGCCTGACTTATTGCTTCCTGTTTGTCAGGAAGTCAGTGATCCACTTGCAGATGGGGTCAGGCATGTTCATCTGGGACAGTTTGTCTTGGAGGACGTCTGTGAGGATTGTGCTGAAGGCAAAGCAGAATTCCACAAACATAATTCTGTCGTGGGTACTCGGGAAGTCCAGAAGCTGCAGAATGAAGTGCAGAGCCATGTTGATGGCATCATCTACAGACCTGATGGCTCTGTAGGCAAACTGTAGGGGGTTTATGAGTGGGGCTGTGAGGTTCTTGAGGCGGGGGAGAGCAAATGCTCAAATGACTTCATGACCACAGATGTCAGAGCCGCAGGTCCGTAGTTATTGAGTCCAGTGATCCTTGGCTTCTTGGGGACTGGGACTATGGTGGAGATTTTGAAGCAGGCAGGCACATGAGATGCTTCTAGTGAGGAGTTGAAAATTCCTGTAAACACTGGGGCCAGCTCTTCAGCACAGTGCTTTAGAGCGGCAGGAGATGCATCATCAGGGCCTGGGGCTTTCCGGGGGCTTGAAGTGCTTCTTCACATCTGTCTCACGGATGTGAAGTGTTGTGGTGGAGGTGTGTGATGTGAGTACCTCCTGGGTGGAGGTGAGGAGGAGGGTGCTGGGGTTGAGTTCCACAGTGTTGGTGATGGCTTTGGAGTCATTAGGTCATCAGCTGAGGTGATTTGGGCTTTTTTATTAGTCCCCCTCTGGAGGAAGTCCAGGCATGCCCCACTAAAACAAGAACCTAGTCCTGACCCAGAAATTCCAGAAAGGTACTTATATTGTCCTAGGAATGTCTTGATCTTCAAGAGGAGTCTGAATGTCACTGAAGTGAAGGGTGTCTGGGTGTCCTGGAACATCAGTACTACTCAGCGTTAGTTCTGTAGTTCTAGAAGCTTATGTGTTTCATATATTTTAGGTTAACCTTTCCTGGTATCATAGAAATGGCTCTTACTGAGATAAATGACTGAATTAGTTACTATGTCATCCGTTTAGTAGCTGTAAAGAAAAAGCTTCAACTCACAGTTGATTAGCTTAGCATAAAAATTGGAAAGTACTTTTCTCTTTCTGTCCAAAGAGGAGTTGCCAGGCAACTACCGGCACATTTTACCTTTCTAACCACAAGTTTTCTTCATAACAACGCTCCCACAGCTTCAGTTAGGGTTCAGCACTAGCAGCATGATTTAAGACACGAGTATATACAAATGTGAAACAGGTCAAACTGTTTAAATCTAATCAATAGGTAAAAAGTGTTTATTTTTCCTTTTTCTGTTTAATCATTTTCGTGTCCCTGTCTTTTTCTCACTTTTCTCCATCAGGGTTATCTGCCAGCCAACGCTGAGAGGCGAGAAAGTGTTCTACAGAGGAAGAGACAAGAATATTTTGGCTTCATTCAGCAATACTACAACTCTCGGAATGATGAAAACCACCAGGACACATACAGACAGGTATAAGCTCGAGCACATCCACTGATCAGCCATAGATTATTGAATGTATGATCACAGTATTTCCTTCCTTTCATAAGTAAGAAAGTCCAATTGCTGTTAATTAGTTAAGCAATTACATTATTACCACCTTTTGAATGTTAACCCTCCCACTGTCCTAATGGGTGTGACCCCACGAGAAAAGTTGACCATTGAGCAGGGTTGATGGTTTATCCCTTGGGTCCATGTGGCAGGGTGAGGAGTGGGCACCACCTCACCCCTGCCACATGAACCTCAAGGGATAAACCATCAGTCCTGCTCACGGGTCAACTTTCCTTGCGGGGTCACCCATAAAGACAGTGGGAGGGTTAAGTAACCTGCTGTTAAGCTACAGGAAACATGTTTAAGGATTCAGGGAAATATTAAGGTAACTTGGAGTGTCTTACCCCCAATTTACACCAGGGCCCTCATTTGTCAAATGTTCGTGGATGTTCTGTATTCCTTCATAGAATCTAAATGTAGAATGTGTGTAAAAGACTGATTTATGAAGCGTGGGGTGGCCTTTCATACACACTTTCCTCCGCAATCATCTGATGATGAATCCCACCTGTGCGTACCCAGGTGCTTGTGCCAATTCACCATCATTTACATACAGAAACGCCCTCAATTAACCATATTTGGTCATGCTATGTCCTAAGCTCATGAGGGGATTCCCTGTTTGTTTTTTTTTTGCTCAGAGAAAATGAGAAAAACTTTGACAGCGAGGTCGAGACACTGGCTGCCGAAGTGCAAAAGAACCAAAAAAGTTGCAGAGGTTATGAACGCGGTCGGGACAGAGGAGAAGTTCCTAAATCGTAGAGTAACTGGTTCTTATGCACATTTAAGTAGTCATTCTGTTCTGAGTTAGTTTCGTTTGGAAATGTCTGAGTGCAGCCTCAGCCTCTTCTAAGCTGTCATTCAGTCTGGTTGCATGTATGATCGGGGAGCAGAGGAGGTTCTGGGGGTTCTCGCAGTTTTAAAATATAATATGAACTGGAATCGGATTTGTGTGGTTTGTCGCGCCACAAAGGGTCCCAAATCACAGCATAGCAGAGGGATTTCCTTTGAGATCAGTGCGCTCACGGAGAATGCGTTCCCTCCAGAGAGCATACTCCGTTAAATCCTCCAATAACACAGACTTGCCATGATACAATGTCAGATTCTCATTGGTCACATGTGTCTTTTATTGGTTTTAACACCACTTATGCGAAAAAGCCGTTTTTCCACCAACATAATTACATACTGGGTAAATATAATTTGTGGATGAGGAACACGGGTGGATGACTGAGACCCTCAGTACTGCGGTTCCCCCGTTCTACCACTAGATGCTGTTCCTACGTGTGGTCAGAGCTGTTCTTATATGTAGAAACATTTTCACGCACAAGTACAAATTGGTAACTGGCACACAATGCATAAAATCGTTCCCATGCACGAAATACGCACAGATCTGTTTGTAAGTACAGCTGATGAATGAGGGCCCAGGTGTTTAAGCAGCATGATGTGGCAGGTGTCATCACAACCTCTGCGGCATGTCCGTTCCCACCAAGAGTGTGTGAGAGGCAGAGTAGGTGCGCCAAACTCTGTGTAGGAGAATAGCAAGATCACGTTTGATATCTCTGTAATAATGGACGGAGATGACGGTGTTGAAATTCTCCAATGCTGGGATAAAAGCCTAGTCGCCCATAAACACATCAGTGCTCTTATCAGAAGATACAGGAAGCAAATGAGCCTTTTGGTAATGACGAAAAATAATGTTTACATGGTTAAGCGATATTTGTTTTTGTTTAGAAATAACGACTTCTATTAGCCGCAGAGACCACAGTGCTGCAGTAAGGCACCACTCACGTCTGTGGTGTAAAGTTAGGGTTGGACCCGCACTGGAATCCTGATTAAAATTAAGATTAAATCCACACACGTCTAACGTAAAACTTATATTAGGTGTTTTATATTCATCCTTCAGTGGTTATATTGTTATGACACATTGTGTTTATATGCTTTGCTAAATAGTATTAGGATGTTGTGTTAATTCATACATATGGTTTTTAACATGTCAGGACTTATTGGACAGACTGATAAATGGAGAAACTACCAGAATAACCTCCTGTAGCAAATACAATCACTCCGCATAAATCAAGGCAAGACAGTGTTAGAATTACCAACTATGTTTCCCCTGAACCGATATTGTAATCCTGTTTTTGACCTTTTGTCTTGTTTTTAAAGGTTGTACCATTAAGTCAGCAAATTACTGTATTTTCCGGAGTATAAGTCACACCAGCCATAAAATGTATAATGAAGAAGAAAAAAACATATATAAGTCGCACAGGACTATAAGTCACATTTTGGGGGGAAATTTTATTATTCTTCTTACAAAATTTGAGACCAAGCATTTCACATTGCAAGACAAGTACCGGTAACAATAACAGAATAAACAATCAGGGCGCAGCAGCGCACCACGGTCTCCAGCAGAGGATGGCGGTGTGTCAAACCCTCCCAGCGGGCGGGGAGAGCGCCCGCAGCACCCCGCCACAGGCTGCGGCAGGGGATGGCGGTGTTTGAAACCTTCCCAGCGGGGCAGAGGAGCTGAAACCTGGACCGGAGCCGGCCCGCAGCAGCGCGCAACGGTCTCCAGCAGGTGATGGCGGGGCAGGGGAGCTCATTCCTGGTCCGTAGCCGGCCCGCAGCAGTGCGGTATACATTATTTGGTATATAAGTCACTTTGGTACATAAGTCGCAGGACCAGCCAGACTATGAAAAACTGTGCAACTTATAGTCCGGAAAATACGGTAGTTGTTTTTTTCTACTTGAAGTACCCGGTAATAGTGGTGCTAGCCTCTTCAAACAGAGGCCACCTGCAGTTTTAAAACCAAACCCTTATGAGACTTTAACATAGTTGTCTTTACAAGATGATCTAAATACTTGTTTAGTTTGAAAAATCATCTGATGATTCAAAGAACAAGAGGAGAATGACAGTGAGCTGTTTACTGGCTGGACACCGGCAGATGACAATCTGCAGCTTACATTGTCTCCTTTGGTAATTGTTATATAGACAAAAGACTTGTGTTAAGTGCTAGGCTCCCAGTTGGGGAAGTTGGATCCAGTCATCTTTCCAAAAGTGCTTTCTGTGCTCTTTTTGTGTATTTTTTTTGTGTCTTTCCTCCTCTTGTAGTAGGCTTGTCTGTCTGTGTTGACATGGGATGAAAGTGGTCGAGCTCTGCTCAGCGTAGAGACAACCAGCTTCAAAGAGCTGCTTAAATGAGCACTTTTCTTTGGCTTTGAATCTGTCTTTGGCTACTCTCCGTCTCCCTCCATCACTCTCTTTATTTGTCTTTTTCTCTCCTCCACTCTTTCATTTTAACATTGGACTATTTCTCGTTCATTTCAGGCGGATAAGGAACATGAAAGTGGGTTGTCAATCGCAAATCATGCACATTTTTCTTATTTTGTCCAATTTCATATTGATTTCTCTGCACATTGCCAGGAAGCTGGCACACTTTGTTTTGATAATAGTTTGGATCGTGTCTTGTTGCCTTTTCTTCTTCCAGACTCAACTGGATCTCAATTTACCAGAAATTATCCAGTTTTCCTTTTTCTCTGACACCTGTTTAGATTTAGTTTTCTTTTTCAAGTTTTTAAACTGCATTTTATAAATTCAAACAAATGTTGTGTTTATGTAGAGCAAATGTATGTGTTTACATGCTGGTCCAACATCTTATTTCAATGTCTATCTGTCTCTATAGTATGTCTGCTCTTGTGCTGTCTACACATTTGTTTTTTATACTGGTAAATAGGGCTGGGTGAAATGGCAAAGTTTCTTATCCTGATATAGCTCATTTTATATCTGGAGAACGATTTACATAACGATATAGCATTATTTCTTATAATTCAATTCACAGTTAGTATCTTGGATCGACTGTTTGTACCAACTCATAAAGCTCACATTTTTCGACTGTGTACATTGCTGATGTGCTTGGCAACTGCAGTAGTGATCTCCTTCCATCTGCAGGAGCTGTGGTAATATGGTGTGCCACCACGGGTAAACGCCTGTTGCAGAGTTTGTGTCTGGAGTTTGTTATGATCATTTAAGCTATCAGTCGACTCTGCTTTTGTGGCTTTTGCTTGTTGACTCCCTTTGTATTCTTTTTCGTGGTTCTTGCACAGGTAGTTAAATAAATTAGTAGTTTTGGAGTTAGATGTTGTAACCAGGAGCCGGCAAACTTTATAAACAACTGTTTTCTGGTCCATGCCGGCCTTCCTATATCCAAACCATATCCATGCAACAGAAGATGCCCTTCTACTTTAAGATACAGGCTCCTCCATTTGGGTTGGCAGGCCATCCTGTTGAAAATGACACTGGTCTGAACCACGTCTGCTGCCATATTTCACAGTTTGTTTATGCATAGCATTATAGTGAAACATAATTCAATGACATTGGAAATAAATTTACTCACTTTGTGATGAAATTTGAAGGAAAATTTGTTGTGAAACTTTCATATCAGTATGCTACTAAAGTAAAATTTGCATTTGCTGTTTTCAACTTGTCAGTAGCTGCAGCCCTGACACACTGGCCCTATCAGATCTAGCTTTGGTCTTTTATTTTTAACCTGCACCTAAACTTGTTGAAGGAAAAACATGTGAGCTTTTGGGAAGACGTTTGTGTAACTAGTTTTGTTTAAGTTTAAACATATATTGTGACCAGTAATTAGAGACCGACCAATATGTAATTTTTTTAAGGCCGATGCCGATACCGATTTGTAAGGATTCTTGTTGCCGATGGCTGATATCTAAAGCTGATTATTAGGCTGATATGTTTTAGCAGCACATTGATTGTGAAAGGCAACTGAACACTCACTTTTTGTAATATAAGTTAAATAAGTCAATAAATCTCTTAATATTTATTGAACTTCAAATATAAAGCAAACTCAAAACATAAAAAAACAACCAAAGAAAACGATGTGTTTGGGTCCTTTGGGTCCTTTCTTCAGTCTAGTAGTGGTGACAGTTGGCCACACAGGTGCCTGATTTTTTTTTTCTTCGGCCAATGAATTGAATATATCGGTCGGCCTCTACTAGTAATGTTAGAGTTCTTTAAACTAGTGAAGACCTTAAAAGTGTCAGGTGTCAAGTGGTGAAACGTTCATCAATCTAAACCTGTTTTTCATTCTCGACATGACAAAATTATTTTGGTCAAGATATCAGAACAATAACAACCTTACATGCCAAAGTTGGTGATTTTACATTGCCAGTGCTAATGTTTGTGTAGACGAGTGAGTGTCTTAACACATTTCTTTTTCATGTTGCTGTCAGATCCACATAGACATTCCTAGGATGAGTCCTGAATCTTTGGTCCTGCAACCAAAGGTGACAGAGGTAAGGTGTCCAGCAAACAGGACTGTGGTTACAGGTCACTCCGCGGTCCTGTGTTACAAGTGCACATGCTTCAAGACCACTCCAGCTGGCTCAGCTCCATCTCCCGCTCTGCAACCGTCTGGCTCCGTTCTGACGAATCTGTCGCCTGTTGTTTTGTTCATCTGCGGGGTTAGACAGTCTGAAATGGTGGAAATGTGGTCTCATGATAGCAGAATGATGCTCACAAGCACATCACACAGACATCACATTATGCAGAGCACATTCATGCGCACACTCACTGAAGACCACAGCTGCTTTCCATTTCAGAGCGCTGAAACCCCAGCCTGACTTCAATCAAGAACACCAATCCACTAACTGTTGCTCTTGCTCAGTTTCTGTCACCGTCTGTAATGGCCAGATCTGTGCTAACCTGCCCGTTGCTTCCTTGTTTGTCTCTTTCTCTCTCTCTCTCTCTTTCTCTCCCTGCAGATTCACATTGACATACCGAGAACTAATCCTCTTATTCCTCTTTTTCAACAAGCTTCTGTCCAAGAGGTGAGACCACTCCGGGAGCACACACCAACCACCCCAAATAGCAGGGTTTTTCCATTTCTACCTATACACTGGGATAACTACAGTCAAATTAACAGGTTTAAAATTTGAACGACAAAATACAAATACAGTGGTAAGTCAAAATCGATGGTCAAATGGAAAAACCCTGGCTAAGACACGGCATGATCTAATGTGAGTACAGAAGCACAGATTAACAGCAAAAACAAACAAAACAATAAATTAATTCCTACACGCATGTAGCTCAACTTTCACTCTGCATGGTTTTCAATCGTATATCATTGTTCTGCTTTATTTGTGCTTCTGAATAAAACATTCGCCATCACAGATGGGTGTTTTATTGGGGATGAAAGAAGTAATAATCTTAAAACTCTTCAACCATATGTTTAATAAGTTTTTGATAGTTAGTATTTGTCAGTATTTGTTGAATGGGACCTCAGATATTAATGTTATCAGTTATACAGATTAGCAAAAAAAATGTTGTTACTTTTCCATTAAGGGAATAAAAAAGAAACAATCACTGAAATAATATTTAATATTATAGATTTAATAAATAGATTTTGAAACTTTCTACAACAAACTAGTGGAGTGGGTCTGGACTAAAAGGATGGTTGTAAAATGGATTCATGAACAGATTCATAACATTTTGACCAAAGAGACATGTTAAACTAAAGTTTCTTATCATCAGCACCACAGATGTCTTAAATCTCATATGTCAGCCTGCCCGTTTAAAGGGTGAAAGGTAGTCACAGGGCTGTTAGGTATCAGGGTGTGTGCCACACTGAACATGGACCACAGAGAGCTCTAGACAGGAGTTTTCTCAGGAGGTCAGAGAGATGAATTTTGATCAGCATGACCAAGATAAACACCAGAATACCATCCCCCAGCACCTCAATATGCCCCGTGACTACAGCTGGACATAAGAGACTGAAGTTGAAGCTCTACAGGACTGTATATAGCCATGAATCATTAAAAAACAGACTGCAATTTGCCTCAGAGCTTCTGGAAAAAGGTCTTTTGAACAGGACATCTAGATTTATTTTGTATGTTCATTATGTGTTTCATCCAACTGCATTTGTTTGTTCTTTTTTAACACTGCAAAAAAGTTGTTTTTACCTTGTTTTTACTGACATTTCGACTAACTGTAGACTTCCACAGAGTTTTGCCACTGTTGGTGGTAGGGTTGTGTATTTGTGAAATTCTGATGATACGATGCGTATCACGATCCAGGGGAGACAATACAATGTATCACGATACATTTGTGATACATTCTGTCAGACGTTATTAGCGTTTATTTTAGACAGAATTTATTGTAGGAATATTCATTCAACAGTCCAAACTGATACTTAACATATTTTACATGAGGTATCTGAACTCTAACAGAGGGATTTACATTTCAGTGGTGTAAACAAAACCCACTGCACACTGCTGCCAAACTGGCAGTCAGCGTTTGAATTGCTTGAAAAAAAAAAAGAAAATATCAAATATTTGCATGTAAATTCCTCAAAAAATTAAATACACAGCTTTTAAATATCAATATAATATCAATATTTTCTTACATCCCAAGTTAGTTGGCTCCTCCTTGAACCGTCACCTTATCATAGTGGAGGAGTTTAAGTGCCCTAATGATCCTAGGAGCTATGTTGTCTGGGGCACTTTGTGCCCCTGGTAGGGTCTCCCATGACAAATTGGTCTTAGGTGAAGGGTGAGACAAAGAATGGTTCACAGGATCTTTCATGGACGTTAAAACAAAGAGTCGGAGTACCCGACCCGGAGGGTTACCAGGGTCCTACCCTGGAGCCAGGCCTGGGGTTGGGGCCCGTGAGTGAGCGCCTGGTGGCCGGGCTTTCGCCCATGGTGCCCGCCTGGGCCCAGCCCGAACCGGATACAGGGGCTCATCCAACTGTGGACCCACCACCCGCAGGAGGAACATGAAGGGTCAGGTGCATTGTGGATCGGGTGGCAGACCAAGGCGAGAGTCTTGGCGGTCCGATCCCCGGACAAGAAAACTGGTTTTTGGGACATGGAACGTCACCTCGCTGGCGGGGAAGGAGCAGGAGCTTGTGGCAGAGGTTGAGCGGTACCGGCTAGATATAGTCGGACTCACCTTGACACATAGCATTGGCTCTGGAACCCAAGTCCTTGAGAGGGGTTGGACACTCCTTTGCTGGAGTTGCTCCGGGTGAGAGGCGGAGGGCTGGGGTTGGCTTTTTGTTAGCCCCAAGACTCTCTGCCTGTGTGTTGGAGTTTACCCCTTTGGATGAGAGGGTAGCTTCCCTGCGCCTTCGGGTCGGGGAACAGGTCCTGACTGTTGTTTGTGCTTATGGGCCAAACATCAATTCAGAGTACCCACCCTTTTTGGAGTCCCTGGGACGAGTGCTAGATAGTGCTCCATCAGGGGACTCCATTGTCCTGCTGGGGGACTTCAATGCTCACGTGGGCAATGACAGCTTGACCTGGAGGGGTGTGATTGAGAGGAACAGCCCGCCTGATCTGAACTCGAGTGGTATTTTGTTATTGGACTTCTGTGCAAGCCGCAGTTTGGCCATAATGAACACCATGTTCGAACATAAGGATGCCCATCGGTACACTTGGTACCAGGGCAACCTAGGTCGCAGGTCGATGATAGACTTAGTAGTCGTATCATCTGACCTGCGGCCGTATGTTTTGGACACCCGAGTGAAGAGAGGAGCGGGGCTGTCAACTGATCACCACCTGGTGGTGAGTTGGATCAGATGGCAGGGGAAGATGCCGCGTAGACCTGGCAGACCCAAACGCATAGTGAGGGTCTGCTGGGAACGCCTGGCAGAAGAACCTGTCAAGACGGTCTTCAACTCCCACCTCAGGCAGAGCTTTGACCGCGTCCCGAGGGCAGTGGGGGACATCGACTCCGAGTGGGCCTTGTTCCACTCTGCAATTGTCGAGGCGGCTGTTGCTAGCTGTGGTCGCAAGGTGGCCGGTGCCAGTCGTGGTGGCAACCCCCGTACCCGCTGGTGGACAACAGATGTTCAGGGAGCCGTCAGGCTGAAGAAGGAGGCCTACAGGGCGTGGCTGGTCTGTGGGTCTCCGGACGCAGCAGACAGGTACCGGATATCCAAGCGGGGAGCAGCAGTGGCAGTTGCCAACGCAAAATCTCAGGCGTGGGAGGAGTTTGGTGAGGCCATGGAGAAAGACTATTGATCGGCTCCAAAGAGGTTCTGGCAAACTGTACGGCGCCTCAGGAGAGGAAGGCAGCAACTCGCTCACACTGTTTACAGTGGGGATGGGGAGCTGCTGATGTCAACTGGGGCTGTAGTCGGACGGTGGAAGGAATACTTTAAGGAGCTCCTCAATCCCTCCTACGCACATTCCGAGGAGGAACCAGAGCCGGGAGACCTGGGGATGGACTGTCCAATCTCTGGGGCAGAAGTTGCTGAGGTAGTCAAACAACTACACAGCAGCGGAGCCCCGGGGGTGGATGAGGTTCGTCCTGGGTATCTCAAGGCTATGGATGTTGTAGGGCGGTCATGGTTGACACGTCTCTGCAACATTGCGTGGTCATCTGGGGCAGTTCCTGTGGAGTGGCAGACCGGGGTGGTGGTCCCCATCTTTAAGAAGGGTGACCTGAGAGTGTGTTCCAACTATAGGGGGATCACACTCCTCAGCCTCCCTGGAAAGGTCTACTCCAAGGTACTGGAGACGAGGGTCTGATCGATAGTTGAATCTCAGATTGAGGAGGAGCAATGTGGTTTTCGTTCTGGCCGTGGAACTGTGGACCAGCTCTATACCCTTGCAAGGGTGATGGAGGGGGCATGGGAGTTTGCCCAACCAATCCACATGTGTTTTGTGGATTTGGAGAAGGCTTATGACCGTGTCCCCAGGGGTACCCTGTGGGGGACGCTCCAGGAGTATGGGGTGGGTGGCTATCTGTTAAGGGCCATTCAGTCCCTTTACCAGAGGAGTGTGAGTTTGGTCCGCATTGCCGGTAGTAAGTCGGACCTGTTCCCGGTGAGGGTTGGACTCCGCCAGGGCTGCCCTTTGTCACCGGTTATGTTCATTACCTTTATGGACAGAATTTCTAGGCGCAGCCGTGGTGTGGAGTGTGTCAAGTTTGGTGGCAGGAGAATGTCGTCTCTGCTTTTTGCGGATGATGTGGTCCTCCTAGCTTCTTCCAGCTCTGAACTTCAGCTCTTGCTGGGTAGGTTCGCGGCCGAGTGTGAAGCGGCTGGGATGAGGATCAGCACCTCCAAATCTGAGACCATGGTTCTCGACCGGAAAAGGGTGGCTTGCCAACCTTGGGTCGGGGGAGAGGTCCTACCTCAAGTGGAGGAGTTCAAATATCTCAGGGTCTTGTTCACAAGTGAGGGTAGGAGGCATCGGGAGATCGACAGGCGGATTGGTTCGGCGTTTGCAGTGATGCGGACGCTGAGCCGATCCGTCGTGGTGAAGAGGGAGCTGAGCCAGAAAGCCAGGCTCTCGATTTACCAGTCGATCTATGTCCCAATCCTCACCTACGGTCATGAGCTTTGGGTACTGACCGAAAGAACGAGATTGCGGATACAAGCGGCCGAAATGAGTTTCCTCCGTAGGGTGGCCGGGCTCAGCCTTAGAGATAGGGTGACGAGCTCGGACATTCGGGAGGGACTCGGAGTAGAACCGCTGCTCCTCCGGATCGAAAGGAGCCAGTTGAGGTGGTTTGGGCTTCTGGTCAGGATGCCACCTGGACGCCTCCCCGCGGAGGTGTTTCGGGCATGTCCTGCCGGCAGGAGGTCCCCGGGTCGACCCAGGACACGTTGGACAGGTTACATCTCCAATCTGGTCCGGGAACGCCTTGGGGTCCTTCCGGAGGAGCTGGTGGAGAAGGCCGGGGAGAGGACGGCCTGGAGCTCCCTAGTTGGGATGCTGCCCCCGCGACCCGGACCCGGATAAGCGGAGGAAGACGACGACGACGACCCTAGTTGGTGGCGTCACTTCCTTCTTTGTTTATTAGCCGGCAGCAGAGGACGATGTTGCCCTCTGCTGCCCGCGCTCTCCTCGCCAATTAAGGAAGCCATAGAAATAAGTAGACGTGGACACACAACCATGGACAGAGGTGATGTGGTCTACATATTGGATCACGCATGGGACTATGTCACTGACGAGGAGAGTGCGGGAAGCAGAGGTTGACATTGTCCTCTGCTGCTCGCTGATAAATGGAGAAGGAAGTGATCCCATCAACAGTAAAGAAGCTCTGAGGAAGGCTACAGTGTTAGTTGAAACATCAGCAAAAACTAGGTAAAAACAACTCTTTTGCTATGTTAAAAAATAACCAAGTAATGCAGGACATTTAGATGTTTGACTAGTCAGATCAGTTTTGTGTGTACAGATGCTTTTAAAGACACAAACTTTATCCCTGCTGTGAAACCTGGAAGATGCTCAGTTGTGTTCTTGGGCTGCTTTGCTGTATCTGTTCATGTCTAATGATAAAAAACGACCCAAAGCTACAAACATTAATGAGCAGCTCAGAACAAAGCAAAGACATATTGTGAAGCTGTCTGTGCGCTCTCATCTAAATCTTGTCTAACATCTGATGAAGGAGTCAAAACATCTGGAGAGGGAACTGTTCAAATCAGAGACGAGCAGTTTGCTGATCAGGAGTGTAGCTGTATCGCTGATGGCCTCAAAGGTTGAGCAAATAATATGTAGTGAATGGATCCATCTCTTTAGTTCAGGCCAGTTTCATTAGTTTGTTCTTAAAGATAATTTGCTGAAACAAAATTCAAAAACAAGTAAAAATCATATGACACAGAACAGGGAAAATAAACCCTTCAGAAATCCCAAAATGAGAGGCCAGCTAATGAGGAGGCTGCTCCATGGTCACCCACCTGGAAAACATGCAGACGTATTTTTGTGTGTACAGATCTGGGGATATTATCAACAGTGTGCGGGCTCAGTTACGTGCACTAGCACTTTAAGTCACGCTCCTGTTGCCCCAGGCAGTGCCCCCTCCCCCCTCCCCCCACTGTCACTATTTAGTGCGGGTTAAAACCCTACACTGTTATCAGAGAGGTGGTGGTGATCAGACAACTCTGCCATCTTTTCTACAGTATAAACCACTACTGTAAATAATTTGTATTTTTCCACCTTCTCCATCTCTAGCAGAAGCCCTTTTTTTAACTTCTCTCTCTTTCAGCGACACTGCTCTATTCACACAATAAAAACCACCAGCGCCTACTGAAATATTCACGCGGCTCGCTTCATAAATATGTTGGCATGCAACGGATTTCAAACTGAAATTTCACAGTTTCTGCTGCAGTGTCACCTGAATATCACCTCTTTGTGTTTATTCATGTTTGTCACTTTTATACCAGTCCCCGTTTTTATCAAATTCATTATCTATTTGAGCTTTTGAAGACACGGTTCGTGCAACCACCAAGTTCTTTCCTAGTTGGCACGTGAGACATTGATGAGGAGCTTTATCCTCTGTATTTATTCTGTCCTCTGTGCCTTTTTTAGATTAGCTTTATCTTCGAGGTTTAGATCTAAAGTGGGATGACACAGTTTGACACAGGAGACAAATAAAGCTGATTTCTTGTCCCACTGTCAGAGAAATCCTAGGTCAGTGTGAGATTAGTAGAACTAAACCGGGGAGAAGATATCTTTGATTTTGTTGGCTTGTTTTATCTTTAAAAGAAAGAAGTCACAAAAAAGACGCGTGCTTAGGTTCAGTCAGAGTGGTTGTGTGTGAAATATGCATGTCAGCTTTTGAGGTTGCATGAAAAGAAAGTCCCATTACTCACTCACCCTGCTATCAGCAGCACCTCTACCTGTTTGATGGATGTGGCTTTGATAAGAAAAGAGGATGGAGGAGGAGAAAGTCTGATGGAGTTGCAACAGCAGTAGACATCTCCTGTTGCCTGATATTACCATGGCCATGTTGTTTTCCATGAAAGCAAAAAAATAAAAAATAAAATAAAAAGCTACCCGGTTATTTAGAAAGTCATAAAACCTTGAATGATTTCTCTCAAAAAGACTAAACAGAACAACGAAAGAGCTTGATGAGGTGGATAAATCAAATACTTCTCTTTGGAAGGGGCCAGGGGAGCCATTTGCAGAGCAGGGAAAACAGCCTGAGCATCAAACCTCCTTCACTTCACCAGAGCTGACAGCATTAAACAGTCACTCATAACGAAGATGGAAGTGTTTGCCTTGCAAAAAGGAGAGAAAAGTGTTAAAGTGGAGAAAGAGAAGGTGATGGAGATGCAGAATCACTCACAGCAGGAAAAAAGAGATGGAGACAAAATGACTGGAGAGGAGGGAGCATGGCAGAACCTAAACAGAGAACAAAGTTCAGAGGAAAAAAAGTCAGCCGAGGAGTGTCTGCTCAAATTTAGACTCACTCGTGTTTCTCACACTTAGATTCTTTATCCTATTTTATACTTTTGTTCAGAAAACAATCATTTAATAAGCAGAAAACTAAGATGTTTGGCAAATACGTTGGAGCTAATTAGTAATAGTACAGAAACAATAGAATATATTTAATGTCTTCAGCCAATTTGAACAAAAAATTTAAAGTCAACATCTACAGAACAGATGACCCTTAATATAAGCATGCATGAGTGAAACCATTCTCTATTGGTCTGTCTAACTATTCTAATACCTTTTTCTGTTTTTTCCACGTCTCACTCAATTATCTGACACATTTCCAATCAGAACATGCAATTCTAAACACATCAGTGTTTTCCCTACAATTTGGGCTCCAGCCCGGTGTTATGCACTATAAACAAAAATATCAACAGACGAGGTGCCTGGAAGGCACATCAACGCTGTTGGCGTCACTTCCATGACCCAGTAGGAGCTCAGAAATTTTTATTTGCATTCACAGTTTTGCTCTTTCTCCTTGTTCTTTAATGACTCGTTCCAGAGTAATTAAATGACTCTGTGACCTGAGTGATGCTCAGGCAGCAGGCGGAACGAGATCCTTGATTTGCTTCAGCTCTGTTTGGGTCCTTGTAGTCCTGCTGAGCCCACATAGTTGTAAGGGAAACACTGCACCGTAACATAAAATGTTTGCTTTGTTTGTGATTTAATCTAATATAGTATTAATCTGTGAGGTGTTCTGATTCAGTATCTGTGTGATTGTTGAAGATATTTGAGCGGATTCTGTTCATCTGGGCCATCCGTCACCCAGCCAGCGGCTACGTGCAGGGCATCAATGACCTGGTCACGCCTTTCTTTGTCGTCTACGTCTTTGAGTACATCGGTGAGTAGTGTCGTCCTCCTCTTCACTTTTACTTCAAAACTCCCTTATCTTGTGTGTTACGTGTTTTTGAAGTGAGGATCTGTCAGTCCTCTCTGCCATCCCTCAGTTTAAAGTGCCCCTCTTCACCGAGTGGCTCCTTTTTGTAAAGGAAGGTTTACTTGCTGGTTCACCTGTACAGAAAACCTCTCCTGGGACTCTCGAGGCTGTCCGTCTCCCACAAGCATCTGACTCCTCCTTCTCATCTGTCTTCTCTACTTTAGCTCTGATACACTCTTTCCTCACAGTCTCTATTTGCATTAAATTCCTTATCGAGACGTTTTTCTGGTTAACACTAGTGATTAGCCCGTACGCGTGTGAGACAGCGTGAGATGTGTTGGCGTGCGTGTCCGCGCTTCTCTCCAGAGCCCTCCTGCTGTTCGCATTTATGTTATGGCACATTTACACAGATGAGTGTTTTATTTTACTGTCACACTTAATTCCTCTGACAGCACAAACACACTATTTCAAAGCACAGACTGTAAGCTGGTAAAAGAGACACGAGCATGGTCATTGTAGCGGAGGATGCAAGTTTTGTCTCTGTAGTTGTTTAAATGGCTGAAAATGATCAGTTTTCTAAAGCATTTAGTGGGTTTTTATGCACGTTAGAAGCAGAAAGCTGTTATATAGAACACTAGCTGCAGCTCTCAGATTCAAATTTGCAATATTGTAAATCAATTTCTGTTGCACAATCCAAACCAAAACGTTAAATTATCTGTTTGTCCTTACCTTTCCCCAAAAATTTGTTAAAACTTAAAGGATTTCCTTTGACTGTTGTGGTTTAAAATCAACAAATAATACTCACTCATGGAAGTTTTAGTCCCAGGCTTTTTTTATAGCTGGATGTTTGCTTTTCTGCTCGCTTCTTTTAATGTTTTTTCCTCTTTATGCTCACTGTATCTATGTTTAATTTCCTTATGCTATCTTTTGGCCCATCAAGCTCTTTTTGAAGCCATCCAAAATAGAGCTGCTAAATGGAAACCACAATGCTCTCTCAGGAATAGCTCGTGCACTCCGGGCCTGCTGTGGTCACAGAGATACGAGTTAAGTGTTGGGGAAGCACATGAGTGGTTGGACTTGGTGACTCCTGCACTTTTCCGTTTTTACTTTTTTGACATTAAAAACTCAGCTAATGAGTTTTAGTGTTTCTTCTACTTTTTGTTCACTTCTTTGCTAAAGTTTTGCTGTCCTCAAAGTTCTCAAAGCTACTCTACAGCCTCCTGCAACAACAATTAGCCTCTTTATTAAAGGTGGGACTCCTCTACATGTCCAATTTATTAGTAGGTTTGTACATTTTCTTTATAAAAATGTGACACATTTATAAAATGTTGGGAAACACATATTTTAGATATGTTTTAATGGTAAATTAATACATTTGCAGTGGTCTCTAGATGCCTTGTAAGTTGTACTCTGGGGGAAGCAAGCTCCGGTGCGCCTGTTTGAGGACATAAGTCAGCGGGAGGAGAAAGTGGCAGAAAACAGCAGGATCTTGAGTACTATTCTGATATTTGCACATCTCACCTCTCATTGGCTAACAGCCTGCCATGTTGTGAAGTTACTAATGCTAACTGTTAGCTTCTACTAGTTGAGATGTTCTCTGCCGTTTCCTGGATGCTAAACGAACAACAACCTTCCTTGTCACAAGTCAAGATGGGAGAGTCCATGAATGTTAGGACAGTGATTTCACGCTGCAGGCTTTTCAAATCCTAGAGTTTCACCATCTATTACAAATAGCCTAACAAGTAACTTACTCACCTAGTTCTAGATGCTGAGATTGTAGCTTATGGGCCATTCCCATCTGTACCGGGTCGGCCCTGTCCGGGTAGCCCCAGTCAGCCCCAGCCTGGCCCGGTTGATTCCACACATCCTTGTCTTAAGCCCATGTGGGCTGATTCTACCCACCAATCAGAGGCTTGCTCTAATGGAAGGTGTGAATTTGCTGTCAGCAGTGGGTGTGTTGGCCCTGGTCGGCCTGAAGCAGACCCCCTCGAGAAGAGGACTGAGAATGAGCCTTGGTTGGCCCGGAAAAATACCTGGGTGGCAGATGCTGGATGCCTGAAATGAAAGAATATATATATATATATATATATATATATATATATATATATATATATATATATATATATATATATATTATATAATATATATATATAATGTATATATATGTATATATATATATATATATATATATATATATATATATATATATATATGTATATATATGTTTATATATATATATATATATATTATATAATATATATATATTTTATATATATATATATAAAAACTTGGGCAAAAAGTAGTTGGGTTCAAGATCAGAATTGAACAATGAAAGAAAGTGAAAAAAACATGTACATGAAAGGGGAAAATAAAGCAGAAAAGATGGTGAGAGAAGATGTACAACCAGCCTGAGAATGAGAGCATAACAGCATGAGAGCGTATATCTCAGACTCACCATGTGTGGGATGTACTTAGTGTTTCATGGCTGTATTTGTAGCCTGAGCACAAGGTTGCACCCAAACACGTGTCATCATAGGTTCTTTGTGGAAAAAAATCTTTGTTTTTGAGTCACACCTCTGAATAGCCAACCATAACTAAAACAGCAACATGTAAAAGATGATCAGAAACGTTAATACTGTTTGGTTGGGTCAGTAAGAGTCATAGGTTGTCTTTCTGTTAAAGGTCATACAGTGTGTGCAGAAAGTATTCACACCCCCGTCAATTTTTCACTCCAGTCTATTGCAGCCATGAGCTAAAATCAATTAAGTAAATTTTTTCCTCAGCATTGTAAACATATCACCCCACATTGACAGAAAAACACATAATTTTAGAAATGTATGCAGATAAAAAAAAAGAAAAACTAAAATATCACATGGTCATAAGTATTCAGATCCTCTGCTCAGAATTTAATAAAAGCACCCTTTTGAGCTAATGCAGCCATGGAAATGCATGAGTCTTCTTGGTAAAGATGCAGCAAGTTTTGTAAAGGATAGGATGGTTTTAAAAAAAAGGCAGAGTCGAAGCCAGATATCCCATAAAACAGCTCTGGGGCCTTTATTACAGACAATCAGACAATCAGCATTAACACGTACAGACAGCTATCAGTGAAAGCCCCAGACTTGAAGTGGGGTGTTGCTTTTATGCAGTTCTGTCACGAGCATGCCTCGTGCACGCCCTTTCACAACAGTTAAACAGTTAAAACTGGCCAAGTCCTTGGCACGAAGATGACTTGACCTTTACAGCCACTACAGTCTCTTACACCTGCATTAGGGGATCCTCTTTCATTCTTCCTTGCAGATCCTCTCAAGTTCTGTCAAGTTTAATAGTGAATGTTGGTGGGCAGCCATTTTTAGTTCACTCCAGAGTAGGGTTGTCACGGTGTGAAAATTTAACCTCACGGTTATTGTGACCAAAATGATCACGGTTTTCGGTATTATCACTGTATTTTTTTAAACATGTTAAATTTTCATGAAACTAAATAAACCCTGTATATCAGGAAAATATTGTCCTCAGTTTGTGTCTAAATTTTGCCTACAATTTGTTATTTTGTAATTATGTTGTTTATTTGTTTACATGTTTCCCCTTTAGTCTTTAAAATACCAATATTTGCCCATAACTTCTTAGTTTTTGTCTGTTTGATGTCATCATTTTAAAAATATTAGATCAGATGATACTCAGTACTCAAGTAGCCTTCTAATCAGATACTTTTTTTTACTCTTACTTGAGTAATAAACCCTATATCAGGAAAATATCATCCTCGGTTTGTGTCCTTCCAGTGAGCTTTGCAGATTTGGGAAAATGTCATCAGGCAGTAATCATTGTTAAATTCATAATTATTCTCTGAGAGAGACCAACTCTTATCTGCCCCTGGGAGTCCCGTAATGCATAGCGTCATTTCAATGTGGGGGTGTCCACGACACGGTTTATATGCAGGTAGCGGCTTTGCGGCTGCTTTATATAGAGACTCATTGCTTTCTCCCTCAACCTAAATCCTCAGATCACGCATTTTAGCTAAAACGCTAATGCTAACTTGCCTTGCGTTGACTGTAGAGTTGTGGGTGATGGTCACACAGATGTGTCATGAGATTTGAAGCGTTGCTGCCTTTCACAGACACTTTTTCCTGCACTTGCTGCAAACAGGATAGCCGTCTTCTATCAGCTGTCCCTCGGCATTCTTCAAATATCCAAAAAATGCCCAATACTTCCCACTTTGTCTTCTTTGAGGGATAATAAATGCCCTGCGCGCTGCCGTCTCCTCCTTTGGCCATTATTTCAGCTTTAGCTTCAAGGAAGTTTTGGTTGTAAACATCAAAGTGCGCATGTGCTGCCGGCAACTTCAGCAGATGATACGGTGGCTGGTAAGGGTCACCGCGCCTACACCGCAGCCACGGTAATCCACCGAGATAATATAGTTTTTTTAAAAACAAGACGGTTATTATTATTGTCAACTTTTTTACTGGGGTTTACCGCTACACCGGTTACCGTGACAACCCTACTCCAGAGATGCTCAATTTGTTTTGTCAGGGCTCTGGTTGGGCCATTCAAGAACAGTCACACAAATGTTGTGAAGCCCCTCCTTGGTTATTTTAGCTGTGTGCTTAGGGTCATTGTCATGTTGGAAGGTAAACCTTGAGCCCAGTATGAGGTTCTGAGCACTCTGATGAAGATTCTTGACCAGGATATCCCTGTACTTGGCAACATTCTTCGTTCCCATGATTGCAACCAGTTGTCCTGTCCCTGCAGCTGAAAAACACCCCCACAGCATGATACTGCCACCACCAAGCTTCACTGTGGGCACTGTATAGGACAATTGATGAGCAGTGCCTAGTTTTCTCCACACATACCACTTAGAATTAAGGCCAACAAGTTCCATCTTGGTCTCATCAGACCACAGAATCTTAGTTCTCACCATCTTGGGTCCTTAACTCATTAACTTCCAGCTGTTTCCTGATCAGAAAAGACTTTCACTGCCAGAGTTTTTTGAGTTTTATTTTATTTTTTTAAAGTTTTTTGGACAGTCAGGGAACGTTGTG
The DNA here is from genome assembly GCF_043380555.1 of Nothobranchius furzeri. Classification (NCBI taxonomy): domain Eukaryota; kingdom Metazoa; phylum Chordata; class Actinopteri; order Cyprinodontiformes; family Nothobranchiidae; genus Nothobranchius; species Nothobranchius furzeri. The sequence goes on along the minus strand of NC_091741.1, from coordinate 55,176,835 downwards.
CTCTATGTGGATGTCAACGCCAAAACTACCAAAACTAAAATCTTCCAGCATAACAAAACTCTGAGAATTTCTATTTCGATGCCAGTTTTACAATGTCTTCTTTTATATGTAGCTTTTTTAAAGCCGTGTTAGTGAATTCACAGAACAAGCTAGGTTTTGAACGCAAACACTGTCATGGAACCCCCCACCCCCCTTGGGTATCTTCCCTGAGACGCTTCTGCTGGAACCGAAAACCGTGAAACTCGTGTTGCCAGAGGAAATGAGAGAACGTCTTTTGTTGTTCGTGACAGAACCTGCCCTCAACATAATGGTGGCATAGCTACGAGCTAGTAGCCAAACTTTATGCACATGGCCGAACTGTTTGGTCCTTTATTTTCAACGATGTCATTTGCCGTGTCCTCCATCTCTTATTCAATTCGGGGCACTCGTTTATTTATTTTTTCTTCTTTTTTTACCAGCCTCGTAACCTGTTACCTACAGCAGTCTAAAGCTACACTAACAGTAGCTGTTAGCAGCACGTCCATCTGGCTGCAACTGAACCATGTAGTGCAAAGTTGGCCTGTATTTGGCCTGTATTTGCATACTTCTTGGGATTATACAATTCCCAAAGGCCCTTCACTACACAATCAGCCATTCACTCATTCACACGCTGGTGATGATAAGCTACGATGTAGCTACAGCTGCCCTAGGACTCACCAACAGAGGCGAGACCTGCTGAACACTGGTGCCAATGGTCCCTCTGAACACCACCAGCAGTGAAGTTAATTGTCTTGCCCAATTTAAGTGTCTTGCCCAAGGACACAACATCATAATTCTCTGGTTGGAGCCAGGATCGAACCTGCAACCTTTCGATTACTGGACAACCCACTCGACCTCCTGAGCTCCTGCTGTGTCAAAGTTCTATCGGCACATTGTCGTATGTCTGTTGAGGAAAAGTTATTTAGAAATATATATTGCTATCATTTTATCCCACAACCCTGGTTTTTCGACTAATATAAGTTTGAAGAGGCAGAGCAGGCTGACACTTTTGCTTGAATGACTCTCTGTTTTCACACTCTCCTCTCTTTGTCTCTGCCACGAGATTTCATTAACACCTGCCTGTTAATCCAAATTGAAAAGTTCCAATTGGTAGATTAGCAATTTGATAGGAGGAAAAGTAGCGCCTTCCTTTTAAACCCACCAGGTCTGTTTAACGATGTGGTCAGCTTCCCTCCTGTCAACGACAGAATTGATCTGGAGAGGGTCTGTTGTTTCATCTGGTGTGAACCATTAGCCGACAAGGAAAGATGTTTAATTGAGGCCAAGAGGGGCTGTGACAGCGCGAAGAGCAAGCCCAGGCCTCCTTTAATGTGCTAAGGGTATTGATTGACCGGTGGATCAGTAATGTAATCTACATGGCAGTTTCTGAGTATGGATTCACTTTGGAGAATGGTGAGAACAAGGATGCAGCATAGAGATAAAAGGGAAGATGTGAAGTAAAGGTTTGACAATCATGATTGAAAGATATATGAAACTAGAGTGGAGATAATGGCAGCAGCCAGAAGGCTTTTTGGTGGGCTTTAGAGGAAGAAGGAGTAAGGGCATGGAAACTTTCAGAAAAAGACGGAGCTAAAAACCATGACTTTCAGAGCGGTAGGATGTACAAAGTGCTGTGCCCCTATGCTGTCAGGAAGCATTTGAGACAGACTCATGTGAGCTGTCACACATTTCTGCACTGAGAATGCAACAACATCTTCACAGTTTTTAGGGATTCGGAAATTTGCTTTGCATCAAATGCACTTCATGGTTTATAACGGAATTTCCATTTATTTGCACATTATACATTAAACTAAAAGCTTTATGATTAAGTAATGGCTTAATGAATGACAGTTTGTTTAAACTATGTGGTGTCACTTGAACTTGCTGTGACAGTAAAGAATATTTTCTCATCATGGTTTTTAAAGCAGAAGAAATGAGCTCCACAATACCTAAAAGTCACATCAGAACTAATATTCAGGGTATAATAATTGACTTAGTCCTACAGGGAAATTGTTGGTAAAGGAAGTCTAAAGCCTGAGGCACACCGGAGACAGAAGAGCCGTGCAGTGTCGTGCCTGCAGTTTTGAGAAGTCAAGTGGTCGCACAGGATGCGCAGCGCCTCAGAGCGCTTTTTGGAAAGTTGCACGATAGTCACAACATCACGCAGGACTTGGAAACGGGAAGCTGGAAGTGACTATTGTTTATACGTGATCAGACTTGTCTTCGTGTTTAGTGAGACTCTAGTAACATTGGGTAAGTACACTATTTTAAATGTTTCAAGCTCAATAGTACTTTAAAGTTATCAAAACTGCAGCTGGGTTTGTGCCGTGAAGCCGTTTCACGTCGTAATGTCTGTTATAAAGTGCTTCACAATGTTGTAAACAGCCGCGGCGCTTGAGATAGAACTGGTGCCTATCTTCAGCGCCTTGATGTGGTGCGGCGTTTCTGAGATGCGGCGCTCCCCGTGTGCCCACTCTCATTAACTATAATGGCTTCTATTTAAAATGACGGCGCCTCCGGTGGGCCCCAGGCTTAAGTCTTCTTCCCTTCCGGTCGGCTCATGAGTCCACTAAACCAAAAAACCAAAGTGAACAATTAAAGTTACTTTTTAATCAGCTTTGCCTTACTCCCTGAATCACACATACATTGTGTATTTATGTTTCAATTTTGTCTTTCACTTAATCAGAGATTTATTTACTTGTAAAAAAAAATCATAAATAAAATGATTACAAATCAGAAGTCCCAAATATAATGTCACGGCAGAATCTCTTCTCGCCCAGTGTAGCTGCCATTTTCCACATGGCCAGATTTGTAACGGTTGTCTCCATGTTTACTGCTCTTTCCTTTGTTGCTAAACTCAAATATTTTTCTTGTTCTCCTTGTCTGGTTTGATGACGTAAATTTGGTGAGATTAGCAGTTCCGTACGTCTTTCCACACAAACCTAAAGCAACTGTTGCCACCAATTGAAAATAAGCATTTATTTTACATCAAAATGTCTTTAAAATTCATGAGCATCATATGTGAAATCCATGGAACATATCAAACAGGATCAGAAAAAATCTTTTGTCAGCCCAAAGACTCACATTCATTTTTTTGGCAGTAGAGGATCCATGAACCAGAAGTAGATGGGCATGACCTGGCTCCCTATAGGTATGGCTGGTATGGTTAAATTGTATTATAGAGCCTTGCAGGACCATTTTTTAAAAATTCAACTGGACCAGTTGGATCCCAATCCCTCTCCAGGGCTCTGCTGTAGAACCTCATAGTCCACTTCTTCCATCCATCATGATTAATTGCTTGAGTTGGAGCTTTTTAGAATCACATCTGACCATTCCGAACAGCCCTTTGTCATGTAATGGAAGTCCTTGATGAATGAGAAGAAAAATTATCTGTTTTGAGACAATTATTTTGAGTGCATTTTATAGCAACAAAGGTTTTATGCTAACCTGAAAATTACTAATGGCTAAAAAGACTAATGACTGAAAAGATCTTCTAAATGCAACAAAGGTAAAATAAAGGTAAAAGTTCAAAACGTGTCTTATCCTTGACCTTGATGAAAATTGAAACATTTCAGTGTGTCCCTGGAGTTTGTTGAAAATATTATAGATTTATATTTTCAGAAGAGCAGTCAGCGTGCATGATGGTTGCCTAATTTGAAGTTAAGAGACACTGTGCGTATTTTTATTTTAACCAACCTTTTAGACTCTCTTGAGATCCCTTGACACAAGCCTTTTTTCTTAGTATTTCAAAAAGATGCTTTAAAGTGCCACTTATCCTTACAGTTTTCTCATTATCATGTACTTAAGCAATGCAACAGTTGTCTGCCAGGAGTACTTTTTTTGAATTATGCAACCGGTTTTTAGTCAGGCAAGAGCTTTACGCCACTTTATTTACTTTGACATTTTATAATGTTTTTAAGTTTGTCTCAGCGGTGCAGCCAGGAAACCTCTATTTTATTATGTGAAGAGCATTTTGTTAAACTGTTAGTTAAAAATTGAAAGATGGAATATTTTTGCAGTGGCAAACTCTTTCAGATTAACAAAAGTAGTCTTCTTTGACCAATAGGTGAAAGTTACACAAAAATCCTAAATGTACTGATTAGAAGGAGCATTATTGTAGAGAGCCACACATCCAACAATGGCTCAGAATAGAAAGAGAGCCCTTCTAGATATCTCTTTTAAATGGTAACTTGTAGCTTATTGCCTATCACCATGTACACTTTGAGCCCTTGTACTGTCACCGTGTGAGGCGTTTTTGTATGTGCACCATGGCAAATAGACCAGCTATGTGGGGCACCCAGGGACAAAGCCAAGAAGATGGAAACATACTGTCAGTCAGCTGTGATGAAATGCTTGCAGGGGTGTAATGCCACACACAAACACAGGCACGGACTCATGAGGAAAGCTGCTACGAAAACAAACCCACACAGAAGGGGAGAGAAGATCATTCCATATATATTAGGTCGAAAGAAAATTAATAGCACTTACACTGGAAGCTTTGGCTGAATGTTCTTTAGCCCGACACCTTGAATCTGAGTTTAAAGTGACGATGTGTAGTTTTTACCATTAATCTCTGGAAATATTCATTGAAATGTTGTTGTAAATTAATTAAAAGATTTTCAGTTGTTGAAAAACACTGGCAGTTTCATAACATATAACCATAAAACTCGAGTCTAAAATACATGGGAACAGGTCTAAGTCTGGGCGATGCCATATTGGATGCCATGTTTCCTTCTACCTAAGCCCGTGAGGACAGAAAACATTTACTGATTTGTAACAAATGGTTACATAACTTTCAGCATTAACCATGCTCTTTTACACATTTAACTTTTCACTCATTGCAAGTGATGAAAGGGAATCTTAAGTTCTTGTTATTTTTCTGGAGATTGCACTCCCACGGATTTTTGACCCTAATGGCCATCTGTTGGTAAAGTCTTACTTGGGAATCTGGGGTCATTTTGTAAAGCACTTTGAATCGCTTTATAAATAAATTTGATTGATTGATTGATTGATTGAACACAAAAATAGTGTTTTCTTGCAATGATGTAGGTATCTACTGCCCTGTATCGCCAGGGAAACTACACACTGTCACTTTAAGGTCACAAGGTGGTAGTGAGTTAAGATCTTCAACAAAAACTGTGTCTCCTTGCCCTGCCTCCAACATGCCTCCATCTAAAAAGGCTAGGTTATCCAGAGTTATCTCTGTAGTTATGCTGCTATAGGCTTAGACTGCTGGAGGATACACTGACCACTTTTCATACTCTACTACTTTCTTCAACAATCTGCTCTTATACTGTATTATTTCGTGCTATTTCAGCTGTTAACTTTATTTTCTCTCTAAGTGTTTTTCTCCCCAGAAGAAGCTACAATGATGTTCTGCTGAGCTGTGGTGGCCTCATGGAGGGGGTCATCGGCTTGAACACTGTTGCTAACCACTTAAACATTCTCCCTCTCCTGATAATAACTTTTTGCTTTCCTTGACGTTGGATGTGCTACTACTAGTTTATCTGTTTAATTATAGATCCACTAGGATAAATACAATAAAGTTTATCTTTCACCAAATAGAATATTTACTAAGAAATCACAATATAACTATAGACACATTACTTTGTCGTGTGTGTGTGTGTGTGTGTGTGTGTGTGTGTGTGTGTGTGTGTGTGCGTGCGTGCGTGCGTGCGTGCGTGCGTCCGTGCGTGCGTGCGTGCTCTGTCTTCTCGATCCCCAGTGAGTCGTGGAGGATGGCTGCTTATACTGAGCCAAGATTCTCTGGAGGTTTCTTCCTGTTAAAAGGGAGTTTTCCTCTCCACTGTCGCTTTATGCTTGCTTAGTATGAGGATTGCTGTAAAGTCACTGACACTAGTCAGTGACTTGATGCAATTTGCTGGGTTCCTTATATAGGAAACATTATTTCTGATTGGCTTAATGGACTGACCTGAATTGGAATGTTTATTATTTGAAGTGCCTTGAAACGACTCTTGTCGGGATTTGGCGCTATATAAATAAAATTAAATTGAATTGAATTGAACTAAAGCTGCTATCCGGACTTATCCAGGAATTATGTGTGAATTTTTTTTGTTTATTTTTTTTTTTAGAAATCCATAAAAGTGATTGTTTTATCATGTATTGTGATTTTTGCTCCTAAAAAATTGCACGAGGTGATCAGTTAACAGTGTTGGGTAACTTGTATCCATCCATCTATCCATTTTCATCCGCTTATCCGGAGTCGGGTCGCGGGGGCAATAGCCTGAGTTGAGAGGCCCAGACTAACCTCTCCCCAGCCACTTGGGCTAGCTCTTCCAGGGGAATCTGAAGGCGTTCCCTGGCCAGGTGAGAGATATAGTCCCTGCAACGTGTTCTGGGTCTACCTTAAGGCCTCCTCCCGGTTGGACGTGCCCGAGAAACCTCACCAGGGAGGCGTCCAGGAGACGTGAAACATCCTGACCAGATGCGCAAGCCACCTCAACTGGCTCCTCTCAATGTGGAGGAGCAGCGGGTCTACTCCGAGCCCCTCCCGGATGACCGAGCTTCTCACCCTATCTCTAAGGGAGAGCCCAGCCACTCTGCGGAGAAAACTAATTTCGGCCGCTTGTATCCGCCATCTCGTTCTTTCGGTCACTACCCAAAGCTCATGACCATAGGTGAGGGTAGGAACGTAGATCGACCGGTAAATTGAGAGCTTCGCCTTCTGACTCAGCCCTCTCTTCACCACGACAGACCGGTACAACGCCCGCATCACTGCAGATACAGCACCAATCGACCTATCGATCTCGCGTTCCAGTTTCCCTCTCTTGTGAACAAGACCCAGGTACTTAAACTCCTCCACTTGGGGCAGGACTTCATCCCTACCCAGGAGTGGGCATTCTACCCTTTTCCAAATCAAGACTATGGTGTCAGATTTAGAAGAGCTGATTCATCCTAGCTGCTTCACACTCCGCTCTAAACTGCTCCAGCAAAAGCTGAAGATCACGTTCTGATGAAGCCAACAGGATCACATCATCTGCAAGAAGCAGAGAGCTGATCCTCAGGCCACCAAAACAGATGCCCTAAACACCTTGGCTGCACCTAGAAATCATGTCCATAAAGATTTTGAGCAGAATCCATGACAAAGGGCAGCCTTGGCGGAGTCCGACTCTCACTGGGAATGAGCCCGACTTACTGCTGGCAATACAGACCAAGCTCTGACACCAGTCATACAGGGACCTAACAGCCCATTTCAGAAGGCTTGGCACCCCATACTCCTGGAGTACTCTCCAAATTCACAAAAAGCCACTAATTCAGCCTTGCCAGGTACCTTAATGGGGCAGGGACTAAAAATTGGGGAGAAAGTAGAGGGAAAAAACTGAACTGTGGTCAGATTGAGCTGCATCGGTCCAAGTTACTCTGAGTAGTTTTCCTGGAAAACCACCTAAAGAGGCTGCATGGTGGCGCAGTTGTTAGCACTGTTGCCTCGCAGCACGAAGGTTGCAGGTTCAAAACTCGGCCGTGGCCTTTCTGCGTGGAGTTGTGTGTTCTCCCCATGCATGCGTGGGTTTCCTCCGGGTACTCCGGTTTCCCCCACAGATCACAACATGCCCTATAGGTTATAAATTGTAAGTCGCTTTGGATAAAAGCGTCTGCCAAATAAAAAAACATTAACATACTGTAAACCTAAAGAGGCGGCCGGTTCCGTACTCAGTCCTATTGAGTACCACTGCTCTATTAGTTATCCTTGTTTCCATAGACCATAGAACAGTGGAATCTGGAACTGTTGCCCTTGACACCCATTTAAGATTGAGACAATACTGGCCAACCAGAACAGGCTTTTCAAGCAGAAAGGCACTTTTTAAAAGTTTTGTGTCAAGATTATTTATTTATTTATGTGAGGCCAATCTAAAATGGTTAAGTATGTAGGATGGTTTATCAAATGTTGATGCTGACCCAGCCGGGCAAATACAACCTTTGGCACAGAAAACCCATATTTCCTCACGTTACAAGTACAATGAGAAGAAACCTCCCTGAATGTGAAAAAGCTATTGATTGAAGAATTGAACATTCTGTTGAACTGAAATATTTTATTTGCTCTTCTTTTGCAAAACTTTAAATATTTGAAAGACTTTTGGAGATTTTAAAAACACAGAAATCAGAAAAATTAAGTCAGAAAACGGAAAATGGGGAACATGTTTACAGGGGCTGGCACATTATTTTTTCCCAGGCATTGAAAATGTGGGTTTGAAAGCCACACCTAATAGTCTTGGTTGTAATTTTTTTTTTGTTAATCATCATTCTAGTCTCTTACACTTAAAACCTTTATTGAAACCAGATTTTACAAGAGGCTACATTCCTCACTTACCTCTTTTGGTGTTTTTAAATATATATTTGTAACATACTTTTAGAAGTTGCCTGATTGTTTCTGTAGCCCCTCGGTTTCTCTCAATCACAGATGACTGACAGTTTAATTCTGCTTCTGAATTCCTCTCAGCTAGAAGCGCTGAACTCACTGGAGGTTCTCCTGCTGTGTCTTCAGATGTGTTCTAGTTGGCATCATGCAGACTCTTGTTTCAAACCAGTTATTTTGTCATTCAAAACAAGGAACATGCCAGAATAATTTCAGGCTTTGGTAAATTATGTCACTTTTTTTTTTTTGCATTTGTTATCCTTGTTAATTATTGACACAGATTGCATAGCTGGCATTTGTTCTACATATCTGCCTTAGTAATCACAACATACAGCTTGCAAAGTTTTGTCTCAACATTTTCATGTAGATACAAGTGAACAGAGAAATGTATGCTTAATTTTAGAAGTTCTGGTCACTGAGGATGAATCACCTTGTCTTTCTTACATCTTCAGTTGCCACTTCCTTACCACTTCATTTCTTCACTCTTCTCTAATTGGTTTCCATCTGTGTGTTTGTGTATAGATTAACAGATCTTAGCCAGTAAGCATTAGCCCTTTTTCTACCCATGGTCCGGCCACCACTGGTCGAGCTCTGTGTTCTGACTTTCCCTGATTAACGTCTGTTATTAGCTTTAATGAGCTGCTTAGTGATTGCCCGAGCACAGCAGTCGACGTCCAGCAGGAACACTGTCTTTTCCGCTTTGTTCCTTATCTCCTTTTTCGTTCTCTAATTCCTGCTGCTTCAATCATCGGGTGAGATTATCGACTTAGTGTGGTGGGCAATATTTTCCCTCAGACAGTGAGTTTTGTTCTTCAATTTTCTTTGACTTGTGCCTCTTTTGTCTCCATTGGCTTGAGAAATGCTCCCATATCCACTGCTCGAACTCAATCACGATGCTTATGGAGTAAGTAATAGCATTGGACTGGCGAAAATTAAATCAGCATTGTGGTTGCGACCCTCTTACTCTGTCTATCTCCAACTTTCTCCATATAAATCTTTCATTCCCCTGAAATTTGTTCTTTGACATTTGATGGTTGCCTCTTTAAATGTACTATCTCCATCTGTAACCTTAAAGAAGTACCTCACAGTATCACATTACGATCATATCAGAAACACAAAGGCAATCTGAAACATCCATCCGCCCGCCCGCCTGTTCGTTCGTTCGTTCCCTGCTCAGCCGAGAGACATAGTCCCTCCAGCGAATCCCAGGTCTTCCTTTAGGTCTCCTCCCAGTTGTATGTGCCTGGGAAACCTCACCACGGAGGTGTCCAGGAGGCATCCTAATCAGATGCCCGAGCCACCTCAACTGGTTCCTCTCGATGTGGAGGAGCAGCGGGTCTACTCCGACCGATCTTCTCACCCTATCTCCAAGGGAGAGAGATTAGACACCCTGCGGAGAAAAGTAATTTCAGCCGCTTGGATCCGTGATCTCATTCTTTTTGTTACTACCCAAAGCTTGTTACCAAATGAGATTACGAACGTAGATTAAACAGCAAATCGAGATCTTTAGCTATCTCTTCACCACGGCAGATTGGTACAATGCCCACATCACTGCAGACGCCCATTGATCTCACGCTCCATCTTTCCCTCACTCGTGAACAAGACCTTGAGATACTTAAACTCCTCTCAATTTTATTTGTATAGTACATTTAAAACAGCTGTTGCTGACCAAAGTGCTCCACAACATGAGAAAACAGATCGTAATAGAAAAATAAAAATCAAAAAAAAGAAAGCAACCAGATTCAAATATAAAAACAAAGTTAAATAGGTGAGACAAAATGTTCAGGACAATTCTTGATAAAAGCCAGTTCCCAAGAATTGGTCATCACAGACAATCCAAAATGACGCAAAACAAAATATCTCATTTGTTACTAATTGAAAGTCAGCTCATAAAAATGTGTCTTTAACAGAATCCGTGACAAAGGGCATCCTCGGCGGAGTCTAACTCTCATCGGGAACCAGTGAGTCTGAAACAAGGTTTTAATGTTTGTTTTTGTTTGTATACCTTAAGGATCTTTGTACTCTTCATCACACATCACATTGAGTGAAATACAATCTTTTTGGGGGGTATCTGCTTCTGTTTCTTTGTTGATTTTTTTCCCCCCACAACCTACTAGAAGAGCATAAAAATCCTTTATTGTCCCACATCGGTGAAATTTTGCCATTGGCAACAGCAAGGAGATTGATGGAAGAAACAGCAAATAAAATTGAAAATGAAATAAAGGTGAAATGTCAAAAATAAAAATGAGAAAGATGTCAACATCAATTAAGGAAACATGGAGCACTGATCTGTACACCAATAAGAAATTGTAAATAGTGGGCATTAGGCAGCCATAGTATGCCTAGCAGTAGCCTCAGAATACCATTCAGGTAGTGACTCTGTCAACACAGTGATGTAATTTATGATCGCTGCACACCCCAAGCCTCATACTGGTTCATGCTAGAAGATTGCTCCACACTATTTCAATGCTGCTAGCTTGATGGAATAATAGCCTATACATGATTCCAATGTAGTGCTGTTTTAAACTCAAACCAACACAGTGCACGGTATACATCCACGTTACGCCACCCAGGACACAAATTGGCCGCATTCATGAAAAACCACCCAAAACTTGCTATGGAAGTCTTGTGTATCTTCAAAATCTCAGACCTGTCACATGTAATGCAAGACCATTGCCAATTTAATATGGTCACTTGCTCCAAAAACACAAGCAGAGAAGTGAATAAAGATACATTTCCCCGCTAAACTGAAAGGAATGGTTTTGCTTCAAGGCTTTGACCCATCTGAACAACGAGACATTTAAAATTCACTTCCCAGAAAAAATAGGGTTTTATGGTTATAAAGCAGTTTTAGGTTTGTTATCAATGGATGATTTTCTTCTATCTAGAGTCTGTTGAGTTGCTGTTTTAAAGGTACGTTAACTATATAATTCCCTCATTTTTGCACTGGATTAAATTACAGAGACAGTGTGTAGTTTTAACCATTAATTTCTGGAAATATCCATCATAATGTTGTTGAAAATGAATGAAATGATGACCAGTTGTTTAAAAATATTGGTGTCTTTGTATTATACAACCATAAAAATCAGGTCTAAAATACATGGGAGCAGGTCTGAGTCTCTGGCCGATGACATATTAGATGCCATGTTTCCTTCTACAGGTGCTGGCCAGTAAATTAGAATATCATCAAAAGGTTGAAAATATTTCAGTAATTCCATTCAAAACGTGAAACTTGTACATTATATTCATGCAATGCACACAGACCAATGTATTTCCGATGTTTATTACGTTTAATTTTGATATTTATAGGTGACAACCAATGAAAACATCAAATCTGGTATCTCAGAAAATTAGAATATTCTAAAGGCCAATGAAAAAATGTTTGTTTCTCTAATGTTGGCCAACTGAAAAGAATGAACATGAAAAGAATGTGCATGTATAGCACTCAATACTTAGTCGGGGCTCCTTTTGCCTCAATAACTGCAGTAATGCGGCGTGGCATGGACTCGATCAGTCTGTGGCACTGCTCAGGTGTTATGAGAGCCCAGGTTGCTCTGATAGTCGTCTTCAGCTCCTCTGCATTGTTGGGTCTAGCGTATTGCATCCTCCGCTTCACAATACCCCATAGATTTTCTATGGGGTTAAGGTCAGGCGAGTTTGCTGGCCAATCAAGGACAGGGATACCATGGTCCTTGAACCAGGTGCTGGTGGTTTTGGCACTGTGTGCAGGTGCCAAGTCCTGTTGAAAGGTGAAGTCTGCATCCCCATAAAGTTGGTCAGCAGCAGGAAGCATGAAGTGCTCTAAAACTTCCTGGTAGACGGCTGCATTGACCCTGGACCTCAGGAAACAGAGTGGGCCAACACCGGCAGATGACATGGCACCCCACACCATCACTGACGGTGGAAACTTTACACTGGACCTCATGCAACGTGGATTCTGTGCTTCTCCGCTCTTCCTCCAGACTCTGGGTCCTTGATTTCCAAAGGAAATGCAGAACTTGCTTTCATCAGAAAACATAACTTTGGACCACTCAGCATCAGTCCAGTCCTTTTTGTCCTTGGCCCAGGCGAGACGCTTCTTGCGCTGTTTCTTGTTCAAGAGTGGCTTGACACACGGAATGCGACACCTGAATCCCATGTCTTTCATGAGTCTCCTCGTGGTGGTTCTTGAAGCGCTGACTCCAGCTGCAGTCCACTCTTTGTGGATCTCCCCCACATTTTTGAATGGGTTTGTCGTCACAATTCTCTGCAGGGTGCGGTTATCCCTAGAGCTTGTACACTTTTTTCTACCACATTTTTTCCGTCCCTTCGCCTGTCTGTTAATGTGCTTGGACACAGAGCTCTGCGAACAGCCAGCTTCTTTAGCAATCACCTTTTGTGTCTTGCCCTCCTTGTGCAAGGTGTCAATGATTGTCTTTTGGACAGCTGTTAAGTCAGAAGTCTTCCCCATGATTGTGGTGCCTTCAAAACAAGACTGAGGGACCTTTTAAAGGCCTTTGCAGGTGTTTTGAGTAAATCAGCTGATTAGAGTGGCAGCAGGTGTCTTCTATATTCAGCCTTTTCAGAATATTCTAATTTTTTGAGATACCAAATTTGGAGTTTTCATTAGTTGTCACTTATGAATATCAAATTTAAATGTAATGAACATTGGAAATACATTGGTCTGTGTGCATTGCATGAATATAATGTACAAGTTTCACGTTTTGAATGGAATTACTGAAATATTTTCAACCTTTTGATGATATTCTAATTTACTGGCCAGCACCTGTATAGGAGCCCATGAGGACGAAATGCATTTACTGATTTGTAGCAAAACGTTACAAAACTTGCGCCATTCTTAAATGATGTGCTTGTCATTCAGCTTAAGTTTGCACTCCCCAGGGCTTTTTGACCCTAATGGGCAACCACTGGTAAGGTCATATTCCAACACAAAAATACTGCTCGCTTGCAATGATTTAGGTATCTAAACCCCCCCACCCACCCACCCCCGTTGCCAGACAAAATACACACTCACTTTAAGTTTCACTTCTTTTTTCTCTTTGTTTATCCAGCCTCAGTAATTCAGTTTAACGGTGGTTTGACCTTCTTTTCCTTATATATAAAATACACCACTGAACTAGGATAATGATTTGGCCTTGAGGCTACAGCAGCAAGAGCATTTATTTATTTATTTTAGTTCTATTTTAAACAAAATGCTTTATGGTCTTTTGTGAAGTTCTTTTCAGTAATCAGGAAGTGGACAGAGGTCTGAAAATTGGTTTCTGCCTTACAAGAAGGTTTTTGCAGCAATACAACAATGTTTTATGGTATAAAAGGAAAAAAAATCCTTCAATCGAGTCGTGTTGTTCCCATAATTAAACACAGCACACATTTGTCTAAAATGACATTTTGCAACAGTAACATGTTTAGTTTGACAGGGTGGTAATGATGTAATGTAACAAGACAGACTGTTTTTATTGGTGAACAGTAGGACATGTAATGCCTAAAATCGATAGTGGTGCTTTCATCTGCATCTGAATATCTCAGTGTTACCAGAGATTCTCTCATCTCACAAGATAAAAAGGAATAGAGCTTCTAAATGATCCAGAGAAATTGTTCTGTCAAAAAGTGATTTATCTTCTGTGAATAATCGCAGAGGTTATAGAATATTTTTAGATTAACTTAATTACTTGACTATAAAAAGCCATAAATTGAAGCATCTCCTTTGCGAGAAGCATCTGATCTCCGCAGGTCTCCGTTTCTCGTGTTAGCTGCTTGATCGAGAGAGAAAAAAAATGGTTTTATCATTCTGTCACCAGCAGGATGCATTCTGCTTGACCTGATGCAATTGGAAGCAATTGAAGTGCTCATTTTACTGTGCTGCTTAGCTGTCGGTGTGTTCTGTTGCATCACGACCACAAGCTCAGACATACATATGAAAACACGCTACCACGGTGTAATGTTTCCTCTTCATTCCTACCACCTGTGTTTAAATGTGTCTGGTTTTGTTAATAATGTTTCTCAAAAACTGTTCCCCGAAAGTTTCATCACCTTAGCTAAGGATGCAGATTACACACACTGACTTAATAAGCCAATCCCCCTCTTAGATCTCAGGAAATGTTCTCAGTTTCCAATTTTGTCTTGTACATTAAGCAGAAACAATAACTTTATCCTAAAAAAACTAAACATTCTGACACAAGAAACATCTTGGTTTTGTGTTATTGTCATGTAATTTTTAACAGGGAAGCTTTAAAGGAATTGTTCACTCCGGGGGTGGGGGTACTCGTGCACAATTTCTTGGAATAAAAAATTGCCAACAACACAGCTGAGCTTCAGACAGCAGGTTTTGGAGTATTATTTCTTGGTATTTGAACATCTCACCCCAGATTGAATAACAGGAACACAACTCTACTAATTACTTGCAACGTGGATGTTTCATCTCCACAAATAATACAAGCCTGGAGGAGCTTCTGCTGTGTGGTGAAGTTGCTAATGCTAACAGTTGGCTTCTACTAGCTGAGACGTCAGCTGCTGATACCTGGACGCTAAACTAATGACAGCCTTCCCCGTTGTGAGCCAAGAGGGGTGAGTCCATGAACGTTTAGTGTCAGCATGACGGAAATCTGTCAGGCTTTTCAAATCCTAGCATTTCATCGTCTATCTTCTATCAAAAGCTAATGCAGGAGACGGGTGTAGGAGACTATTTTCATGTTCAGCCTGGATGAAAAGCTCAGTGATCAATTATAATCGGAAATTATCATTAAAAATGGTTTTTCAGTGAATCACACTTTTAACATAAATCAAAAGGTTTAGTGATATGAATGTATTCGCTGTAAAGCCTCGTTCTTGTTTGTAATCTAAAATTGGAAATACAGTCAGAAGTTCATTCAATTAATCACAAACATGTTCTCCTTTTATCTCTGCTTCCTAAATACAGCAACACAACATTTCAGCTAACTGGTCTCTCTTGGTGACAAATAGCTTTAAACTCGCTGTCATAAGTGTGATCCTCTTCTTGGTTATCAATTACCAGACCTACCGGGAACCATTCTGTTACAGCAGCTCCAATTTGTCGTATCGATTGCTTTCCTCCACCTTTTTGTTAGCGCTGCGGAATTAGGATGCTGTGGGAAAAAACGCACACCAAAAAGTGAAAAAAAAAGATAAGGAAAGAAAAAAGAATGGCGCTTATGGTTGCTTCTCTCAGTTCCATTGCTATGGTTACACAATCGTAGATCAGGTCACCAGCTGTGCACATGTTGACTCGATTTCACGCACATCTGTGCTGTAAGTGCCACAGGCTCGGGATAGTTTATTATGTGCAGAAAGACTTAATAACATGCAGCCGACTTGGTTGAAAGTTGAACATTTTAAGCCTTGTCATCTCACCTCAAGGCAAGTTGGTTGTTTAGTGTCTGCTCATGGGCTGATTCGGTATTATAGCTGTATTCCATTTGATGTCAAGGTGTTGCATTATCTAGCCAGCTGCTTTTGGAGATGCTGAATGTATGGACACACTGTAAAGTTCATACCTTGGATCATTGTAAGTGATTTTTATTTTTTCACTGCCTGAAGTGCTTCTTATCATTGATGAGGCAGAAGGGTAGCATTTTCCTTAAGCACTAAAAAGAAGCAGTGCTCTTATGAGTACTATCACATGAACACACGTGTGTAGTTTATTTCTCTAGACAGCAGCCCTTGGATGAGTTTCTTAAACCTCCTTTTTGATCCTGCTCAGAGTTGGTTTAGCTTTACAACATTTTAAGAGCTTTGATTTCCCCCACAGCCAGAAAGCCACTGTAGAGCCAGCTCTCTGTGTCACATTAAATGTTTCTCCTGTCTTCCAAAGCATCCTCTGGTGTGATCCAAATCTTTGTAGAGCACCACATTGCCAGAGACCAGTGTTTGCAGGCACACTGCACGATCAGTGCAGTGAGGATAACCTTAATTTTAGTATAAAAATATAATTTTAAAAATGGGACATATTATGCAAAAGTCATATTTTGCATCCTTTTGTGCTACCACTTTGGTTTCTATTGCCTCTGTAATCGCTCAAACATGAAAAAAATACCCATCCTTTTTTGTCAGCGTTTGGTTTTTAGGATTTTTGCACTTAAAGTTGGTCATTTCAGAAGATCCCAATAGAGCCACCTCTCACATGCAAGAGAGAGCTGCTGATTCAGGTGCAGAGGTTCAGCTCTGTTCATTGTGGAAAAGCTGGAAAAGTAGCGGTCAATTAGTAGGACTTTTTTGTACGGTGACTTATCAACAACATGAGAAGGCAGAGATGCTTAGTCCGTCTTGATTCTGTGCTTATTTTTGTAATGTATCAATACATTTAGTTTTGGCTGCTTTTATTTTATTGGTTTATGTATTACTCTTCTCCTTCACTGTCATGCTATAGCTAACAATATTCAGGCAAAGACCTTACATTTCCATGTTTTTATTTAATTTTTATTTTTATATGTTTTCTGCACAAATACTTCAAACAATTTTAATATTTATTCGATCAATATCTAATGAAACTTGTCAAAAACCTTGTGAATTATGACCACACTGAGTCTACGGTTAATTAGACTTTTAGAGAGAAAAGGTTTCTGACTGACTGCCAAACAAGGATTTTACTGACATGGACAAATACAGAGGTCTTCCCTGCTGAGTAAAGTTAAACACCGACTGCCTGAGTGAATGGATGCTTGTCCCTAATGTCTTTGTAACCAGTTACCCAGTATAGTCAGTCAAAGCTGCCTATAGCAGCAGTTGACACTACGCATGGGCAATATTACGGTAATACCGTATACACCCGGTGTTGAAAAAAAGTAGCAACAGTGACAGTTCCAATCCCGTCATGAAAAAAAAAAACTGCACGTAGGAGACACTGATTAACTCATTCACTGCCATTGACGACTAAAGTCGTCATTTTAGATCCAGCCGTTCACTGCCAATGACGACTAAAGTCGTCATTTGCATTTTTTTTACTGTTTGAGCATTGGAACGAGCCCCCGCGCTGAGAGAACAAACATCTCAGCCCTGAAGCCGATCTTCATCCGCATACGTCACATGATCAGGAAGCAGAACATCCATGTGTTAGGAGATCGTTTTGAGCCGTTCCTGTAAAAAAAGTGAGGTGCGAACCGGAAAAGCGTCTGCCGATCACAATTCGACAACGGATTATGAAAGAACGGATAACGCTCGAAACACACGACTTCTTCCTGATGTAAGAGGTGAGTCTCCTCTTTGTTTTGGTTGTTTTGGCATCGAAATCATGCTAGCGCGCAACGTTCTGTGACTCTTAAAAAAACAGTAAAAACGGTGAGAAACGCTGGCAGCGAAGGCTGTTAATGATCAGGAAACGGCTGGCAGTGAATGAGTTAAAAATAACAATACATAAAAAAAACGATAAAAGTCATTTAAAGGTCCACTACTGTACGACCAGTTGACTAATCTGGTCCCAAACCTACTGATGTGGTTTAGTTCGACAATTCACCCAAAATCCATTCAATCAAAGAGCTTTTGCCTATTAGAAATATTACCTGATCAAGTTATCAACATGGGGAAAGGAAAACAATTAAGTCTTCTTCCTTCTGCCCTCTTTCACCTCCAGCTGTCTGTTTTCATACCTTCACACTTCATGTCACACACCATCATAAATTGGTTCTCATTGGGCCCTCATCTCATGTGATTTTGAATAGAAGTGTGTGTGTGTGTGTGTGTGTGTGTGTGTGTGTGTGTGTGTGTGTGTGTGTGTGTGTGTGTGTGTGTGTGTGTGTGTGTGTGTGTGTGTGTGTGTGTGTGTGTGTGTGCGCGTGTGTGTGTGTGTGTGTGTTTCCTCACTGCACCTGCGACATCAGGTTTGCCGTGTTGCCTCTCCTCTTAATTATCCAACAGAATAAGTACCACCTCTCTGGAAAAACGTTCTCTTCTCATTAACAAGGTAACAGCGTTATCAAGCTAATTGTGCCACTGAGAGGAAATCACGTTTTTTTTTCTTGTTGTAGCCGAAGCTTAGAAAGGTTAGAATTATTAAAAAATTTCACCAGGTGGTAATGCTTGTCATAATTTTTTTTCCAAAGTGTCACGTCTTCAGCTGTGTCACCTGTGTCATTCTGAGGGTGAGAAGGATATTGTGTCGTTAGGATTTAGCACCTGAAGCTGAAGTCATTACAGTCATTAGATTTCAGCAGAACTGCTGCCATAAATTCTAAATAATGACTAAATTAGAGCATATGAAATCTTGTTAAAACTAGCCAGAGCTGTCGCTCCATAATGGTCAACAACTCTGGTTTGTTTGTGATTAATCAGAAGCAACAGACGTTTTTCAGACTGGCGTGGCTTTTCTTTTCTTTTCTTTTTTTTTATGCGTCGCCACACGCTTTATGATTACTGTACATCAGGCTAAACTAGCTCGTTCATCATCTTACATCACATTACCTTGTGGCCCGTATTTGTACGAGGGCAGATGGTGGCAATAGTGAGTGTGTGTTCCGTGCACAGCCACATCCGTGCACGTGTCTGAGTATGTAGGCGCTCGCACTCTGTCCCCAGAGATGTAACACAGCGCCACATGCCAAGCTGTGCTGAGCTCTCACAGCTGGCAGCGACCAAGCAGTTGGTCCCTTCGGACAAGTTGCCCCCTGCGCCAGGACAAACAGGAAATGCGCCCCGGGGCTTGGCAGGAAACGACTCTCAGGCCAATAGAAAGGGAGGCGAGGAAGCAGGGAGGGGAGCGAATCAGGATAACAGCTTGGGAGAAGCAGGGTAGCAACAGAAGAGAGGGCAGAGATGTGGCGAGTGCAAGGGAGGAGGCACAGAAAAGGGGAAAGAATGAATGCACAGGAGAAATCAAAAGATCACCAGGGAAAAGTTGGGGGATCGTGCGACTCAGTGTAGAAACTTTGGATATCAGTTTGAATTATTGTATGAAATGACTGATTAGGTTACTTTCAAACAATTACATTCTCAAATCAAATTTCTTGTCAAAGAGGCTCATTTTCCTGTTTGTCACTTCTGGTCTGCAAGGCTGCGGTCTGTTTGCTCAAGCTTTTTGGTCAGTTTGATCACAAAATGCTATTTTGGTCTCTTTGTTCGTCCATGTCAAACATGTTCTCGTCTCCTGCCGAGGCGGATGTCCGTATCTGCTCCCTCAGAGGATCTTTGGCGAATTATTTGACATTCAAGCTGAAACACCCCCACCCACCAAAAAAGGTGTTCAAGCTTCGCTCTAAATATAACCTAAGAAATTCTCCTTCAAAAGGAGTTCACTTTATTCCTTTTAAGGGGTTCAGAGGTCAGCTTTTACAGTTTTTTGGAGTCAGAGGTTTTAATGATCGTGTCCTAATGTGTTTAAAATAGATGTTCTACTTGTAAAGGTAGTTAGAGATTCATAGAAGTACCTGGCTAAAAAAACATGACCATAAAAAGTATGGAGCACTGATCCACATGAAGCTGGATTTTTCCCTTGATGACCACAGGGGGCAGTGTTAGCCCACCATCCATCCAGACTGGCCAGAGCTGTCTCTCCTCTTCCGCAGCTTCTCCTCCTCCTCTCAGCCCTTTCTCTAGTGTGCCCTTGTTATTGTGATGAGCTCTGCCTAATTCCATTGCAACCACTGGACACTTGGAAGCCGTCCCTTCTAATCTGTTCCTGAGTCAAGGCCGGGTTTGGGACTCTGCCCGACAGCAAGGCCGTGAGCACGGCGAAGACTGATTTGAGACTTTGGGATCCTCAGGGTCTCCCGAAACGCTGGAGCGGTGGCACTCTCGCTGCCCTGTTAATCAGCAATGACACCACGTGAATTGCCAGTCAGTCTGTTTGCAATTAATCTTTTCAACTGCAGATTTAATGGCGTCAGCGACTCAGGGTTGCTGCGTACCGTAGAGGTGGACTCGTATTCATGTAATATTGTCTTCCACATCGCTTTGGAGGAGATATAAAATCAAAAATTGAGCCTAAATTGATCAGATGGTGGCTGCTTTTGCTTCTGTGCCATTTTGTTTTCAACACAGCGTTTAGATCTCGTTGATTGTCTTTGATGTTATCTTTGGCAACAATTCAACTAAATTCCCATTCATCAGCTGGCTGCCATTGTTCTCGTCTTTTGGATGACCTCTCCTTCTCCGTGCTCTTTTTATGTTTAGATCTCATTTCAAATACGATTTATAAGATTGAATCTCTGCATGTTTGCACAAGCAATGCGTTTTATAACTACACTGACATCTAATCACAGCACGGCCCCCCCTGACCACCACCGCATGCCTTATTAAAGATCGGGCAGATATGTCGGCAAAATGAGATTTTTTTTCTCTTTGCATCTGGCCTTTCTGACGGAATGAACAGTCGGACTGAAATGAGGGAACAGTAGCCTTTGCTCAAGATTCTGTCCATCTTTACCTGACTTGGAGCAGACAAGATAATGATGAAAGTGCACACACACACACACACACACACACACACACACAAAAGCATTCAGTCTAGCTGCTACAAGCTTTGTAGTCGTGGCTCACTGCCAGCTCCCTGTCCGTCTTTTCCTGTCCATCTGACTGAGCATGCTCATTAGAACCTTGACAGCATTCCACAGGGGTTGCCAAAGATACCAAGCAGCGATGCCAAGTTTTGAATTTGTGGTCAGATATCTATTAAAAATGCAGCAACTCACATAAATACATGAAAAGTGTTTGTTTCACGACCACACACACACACACAAAGGCACATGCTTTGCTCTTGTCTCTTTCGCCTGCTCTCTTCCTTTTTTTCCTTCCCTCTTCTCTCCAGATCATTGTTAATCAGTCTCGTCCCATCTTCTCTCCGCTGCCTGTCAGTGGCTTGTCAGAAGCCCGTCAGAGCCCCTGCAGTCCGTCACACACTGCTGCCGTTAATGACATCTGATGACACCCATCGCTGAAGTCACCCACTGGAGATGACTGGGGACTCTGTCTGCTTTGAAATGATTTCTTTAGTTCAGTCCGCCGCGTGCCTCGGGATACGTTTAAACCCAGCTTTGCTTTTATTTACTTGCAGACAGTCGATATTCCACCCTGGAAGCCCAACTTTTAGACCACTTATTCAGTGGGAAGGTGCTAAATGAAAAACCGGGCTATGTTCAAAACTGTAAACGAAGCTTCTTGTAAACGGCTTGCTGTGTTTCCAGCTGGTAATTTAGCATCAAATGTCGAGCATAGCTTAGTTTTTTTTCTTTAAAGTTATTTTTTGTCACTGGAAAATGTTAAATACATTCAGTCTTGGATACAGAAACGGTGCTCAATTTTCTTTTCATTCAAACGCCTTGACATTTTCTAAATGTTCAAAACAGCCATAAGTAAGGTTGAGCCGTTGTTTTAAATAGATGATTATCATTCAGCTGCTCTATTAGTCTCCTATTTACCACCCTCCTTATGTCCGTTCTGTGCAGCATCTTTGTTCCTTTCTCTCCAGCTCTTTTGTATCAAACCCCATTACCTCCCCACTTGCTCCCACTCTCCCTCTTGAATTCGGCCTCTTCAAACACCTGTAACCCGCTCGTCTGAATGGCGGTCTTATGACAGAGCTCTTGCTGTGCCGGATGCCTTGATTTGCACTCAATCCTTCTTTATTCTTACTTTCTCACACAGCATTTCTTGAACTTTCACTCCACTTTCCTTTCACCCGTCTCCCTGGCTCATTTCCTGTCCATCTCTTCTTTTCTGCAAAGCAAATTTCTTACCCTTTCATTGCTCTCGTTCTCTGTTCTCTAGAGGAGGAAGTGGAGAACTTTGACGTGTCCAGCCTTGAGGAAGAGGCTCTCAGAAACATCGAGGCTGACAGCTTCTGGTGCATGAGCAAGTTGTTGGACGGCATCCAGGTAAGCTTGAGTGCATGTTAGGAAGATGAATGAAGTCAAATCAACTATTAGGTTTAATTCAACAACTTTAAATTCTAAAATACAGAGCTGTGAAAGGGTTACGGTTTTCTCTGTTTTTGCTCTTTTGTCACATCAAATTTGTTTCAGAGCAGCAAATAAATCAATGTTAGGGAAAGAAAACCTGAACCAATAGAAAATGCAGTTATGAAATCCAAACCAACCTAGCTCTATGTGAACATCATATTCCCCTTAAACATAATGAGGGTTGTAATATCCTTTTATGGTAGCAACTACAATCATAATTATGTGATACCTGGTAATGAGTCTTTTACATCACTGTGTAGGAAATTTGGCCCACTCTTTCTTCATTGTTGTAATTCAGCCCCATTGGAAGGCTTTCCAGCAGTTTAAAGGGATACCAGACAGTTTTGGCTTGCTTTTAGGGCCCACCAGTGTTCCGTTCTAAAACTGAATCGTATCTCCTCGCAGTGCGTTCGTCTTTTTAATACCCTAATCCAACTGCAGAAATGTCTCCTCAGCCTTCATTAGTGTCTACAGGTGTGATTGATGACTAAATCAAACAAATCAGCTGTGTTCATGATCTAAAACATGCAAGAAATGTGCTGGAATCAGTCTCTAGCACCAGGTATGTCAGATCCACTTTTATTAAGTCCAGCAGGGACCGGACCGGCATTCTAAAGTTACAAGTGTGTTATTCTGGCCACAGAGGACAGTGGTTGGTCACTTTAGCACATACTAGCTCAAGAAAATGATTTTAAAATATGAACACGTTGCATTGTTTCCCTTTGAGGTCAAAGGTCAGATTTTCTTCAGGATTTTCTACCAGAGAGCAGTATTTATGGTTTCATCAATTATAGTAATTCATCCACATCCTAAAGCAGGACAACAGCTTCAGACCATCCCACTACCTCCACCATGTTTGACAGTTGATCCAGGTTTATAATGCGACACCTTCCCAAAAGTTTTCTACTTTTATTCCATCAATCCACAGAATATTTCACTGAAAATCTTGGGGGTAATCAATTCTGTGCTTTATTGTTCTTATTTTTAGCCTTCAGAGGTTTTGGCCTTGGGATTCTCCATGGATCTGCTATTTGAGGCTGATCATGTCCTTAGCAGCCCATTTCATTCAGCATCACATTAAATAACCAAATGTACTAATTAAAGATAGGAAACAAGTGCGCAGTATCAACTGTCGTAACTTGGAAAAAACAGATGGATCTTTTGTGTACTCCACCGCCTTCGGCATGAATTTCATAATCTTACATGCTCTAAAGCAAGCCTGCGTGTCTACAGCGCAGAAAAATACATAGTGAGCGCAGCACTAAACTTCCTTTTGTTTCATCGCTTCATCCCAAAGCCTTTTGGCCACCAGCTCTGCTAATCGACCTGGCTCTCAGCGGTCATGGTCGAGCCATCTGTCAATTCCAAATATGCTTGCCTGCGCTGATGGTAGATCCAGCAGCACTACTGTTACTAAGCTCCCTCAGTTTTGCCTCTATTTATAAAATGTGTCATCAAACATCAGATTTACAAAAAGTGGTGGTATCCTTTGAGGTGTCAATTAAAGGGCCTGCATGTAGTACTTAAAATAATAAGCAGGTGGGGTAGGATTTTAATTAATTAGGAATTCTGTATTTACCTAAGTACAAATAAGAGGTTAAAAGCACCCTGAATTATGGTAGGGCAGACTTAGAGGGTCCTGTTTATGTTGCTCTAATGGTTGCATTATATCTGTGCTCTAAGAATACCATATAGCTGTGCACCAAAGGTAATTAATACTTCAGAGCTTGTGCTGTGCATAAAATGTGAGCATCCTTAAATAACTGTTAACCAGTTGGTAGGCATTTCATTCAGGAAATTAATAGTGGCTGCACCTTGTTGCCCCTGAGAGAGGAAGGAAGAGGGAAGCGAGTGCTTGAGAGCAGAGGAAGTAAGACAGAGGAGGAATAGTGTGTGTGTGTGTGTGTGTGTGTGTGTGTGTGTGTGTGTGTGTGTGTGAGTGTGAGTGTGAGTGTGAGTGTGAGTGTGAGTGTGAGTGTGTGTGTGTGCGCGCGCACACTGTTGTTCACCCCATGGTTGTTTGTTTATGACCTTGGCTCCAAACTAATTATGTTCAATGCACCAGAGAGACCCGTGTGTCCCCCTCCTAATACTTCCTAAACAATCTTAACAGAAGCTGAGTGTTTCAGCTCTGTAATTAGCTGCAGACCTTTGAGCTGACCTGGTCTCCAACACTCCCACATCCACTATCCACAGTAACACTAAACTGACTCTGGCTGACCAGTAGCATGTGATCGCTAACCTTCGAGCTTCTCATATGTCCATTATGGCCCATCTAAGTGGTGTCATAATGGTGTCCTTTTGTTTTGGATCAACTGATGTAACACAGAAATGATTTCATTTGCATAAAAATGAAGAACAAAGCTGTAAACGGGATGTTTGAAAGCCACTCAGTTGTCTGGAAATTTCTCAAACTGTGATGCACTTTTTCCTGCCCTTTTGTAGATGAGCCACGGTTCGCGGGCCGTTCTTCTTGGTTCGCATAATCACCTGGTAGATTGTGGACGCACACTCCTTCTAGCTCTCAGATTTTCTTATTTCTTCATTACAGGAAATTGTTCATTAGCTCTGGTTTTAGTGTTTCACAGCTAAGCTTCTTTTTTAAAAATTTTTTTACCTAAAAGGGAACATTTTGGCTGTCTGTTCACTTAAGCTGCCTCTTTAATGAGCTGCTGCTTTAATTGGCAGCTTCCATCCCCTTAAGAAAAAAAGGAGGAACAACCTAAGGCCTTCTGGACTAAAAGTTTCATGCAATTTTATTTTCTGTGTTGACAAATTGGACAGTATTTTCTGTAATAAATGTGACCTTCTTGTTAGTGGATGTGGGAGTTTACACTCTGTACAGAGTTTATATGTTGATTCCCAGTTAACCCTTTGTTAGAGAACATTTCAGTTCCTGTGTCTGATAAATGCATGCACTGAAAGTCACATAAAAGCAACTCAACAAACAAAATCTAGGAAAAAAATGTATAGATACATAAATTAAAATGTACATTATCATTAGCTAAATAATAAAATTCTTCTTTTGAAATTATTTTCTTGAACGTTTAAAAATGTTGTTGCTTTAATTTAAAAAAAAGTTTTTCATTGCTTTTTCTTGTGGCCACTGCAAGGTCAAAGAATATTTTTATGTGAGGTTTATGTATTCCAAAATAAAGATTTTCAAGGTATCCTCAGACACACTGACTTTGTGGAAATTGAAAATATTGTGGTCTAAATAAATGTAAATTGTTAAACAAAAAATTAAGTATTATGCTTGACAATACTGTTCTCACATTTTGAACAGGCTAGAGATCCGATTTTAAAAGTTACTATATAAGATACAAGCCTTTACAAGTACATCAGTAGTGTACTTCAAGGTTGTCATCACCTTGCAAGTGCTGCCAGGTCCTAGACAAAAAAAAAATTGCACTTGCCAATTGAAACACGCACAGAGCGCTTGTATGTTGATAACAAATGAACAAACAAAATTCAAACATTTATGTTCAAACAGGTACTTAATACTCAAGTAACATTTTCTCAAAATACATTTATTTTTACTTTCAGGTAATTATTTGTGTTGATGCTTTTTAAAATTCCACTTACCTCTGGTCAAAAGCATTTTGTATCTACGTTTGGTTGGCCCCTTTGTTCACATCGTTCACTGCCTTTTGGATAACTCCTCATCTGTGAGAGTTGCTAGTATTAGTTCATCATTCTTGGACATAGAACCTTTCCCACCAGAAATATTGAAGTTTAAGTACCTTACAGTGACACAATTTTGTGCAACATAGAACAAAAAATTACTTCCATCCATCCCTCCCTCCCTCCCTCCATCCATCCATCCATTCATCCATCCATCCATCCATTTTCATCTGCTTATCTGGATTCGGGTCGCGGGGGCAGTAGCCTAAGTCGAGAGGCCCAGACTTCCCTCTCCCCAGCCCCTTGGGCCAGCTCCTCCAGGGAAATCCCAAGGCGTTCCCTGGCCAGGTGAGAGACATAGTCCCTCCAACGTGTCCTGGGTCTACCTTTAAGCCTCCTCCCGGTTGGACGTGCTTGGAAAACCTCACCAGGGAAGCATCCAAGAGGCATCCTGACCAGATGTCCGAGCCACCTCAACTGGCTCCTCGCGATGTGGAGGAGCAGCAAATCTGCTCCAAGTCCCTCCCGGATGACTGAGCTTCTCACCCTATCTCTAAGGGAGAGCCTAGCCACTCTTCGGAGAAAACTCATTTTGGCCGCTTGTATCCGCAATCGTTCTTTCGGTCACTACCCAAAGCTCATGACCATAGGTGAGGGTAGGAACGTAGATCGACCGGTAAATCGAGAGCTTCGCCTTCTAAGTCAGCACTCTCTTCACCATGACCGACCGGCACAATGCCCACATCACGACAGATGCAGGACCAATCCGCCTATTGATCTCACGCTCCAGTTTTCCCTCACTCTTGAACAAGCATTTGTCATTTTTTTTTGTTAATCTCATACAAGAAATCATCATTCTTCCAAAAAAAGTCATTAATACAAAAGGATTTGCAGTTTGCCAAACTTTGCTGTATAGGTTTATGTGTCTTCCACACACGTCCAGCACGAGTTTCCTTTTAACCTGCCATCCTCAGCCTGGGAAATGAAGTCAAAAATTTTCAAAAAGTCCATTATGCTGCCAGCTCACCCCTGAGGGCTCTAAGTTTTTAAAGCCAACAGATGAAAACCTGCCTTTTATGCTAATTTAGCTGATATGTCTTTTACAACAGGAGCTGTTGAATGTATTTTTCCTGCCCCGGATCCAACTTTGAGAAATGTAATTTTTTGCCCTGGGATCTGAACTTTTTTTTTTCCAACGCTAGTCTTTTGGTTGAAGTCCAGCACTTTGACATATTACTCCTCTAGATGGTGCAGACCTGGTAGGAGACATTGATTTTATTTGTCAGGCAATAATGGAGTAATTATATAGATTTGTTACTTCAACTTCAAATCTACTCTGTCCTTAGTTCTCTGTTATTAGTATGAGGGGATTATTAGGGGATTTTTTTAACAGCCTAGGTAATGTTTTTATGGGTAAAAATATCTGTTATATCCACATTTAAATCTCACACATGTGGAATTTTGTTCTTCTATTACTGATTAGTTTGTATTGTTCTTGTTTTTCTAAAGTTTTTGCAAACCAAGATGTGTTACAGCCAATTAAACCCAAGAAAATGCATACTAGATAGTCTCTGGTTCCTTTGTCCTGATTGTTGCCCACATTTTCACTTGATTTGTTTTTTGGCACATCACTGTTTATGCTGCACCTGCTACAAATTCTGACGGCCAACCATTATTTTAAATGAACCTTGATGGGTAAAAGGGTAGAGAATTATTTTCCAGACCTTTTGCTAATACACATTTTTTTGGTACATATTTTAATTTGGGGGCATCCAACTTCCTTTATTTTGGTCACCATTATGAATTTATCTTAAAAGTAGAATAAAAAAATGCATTGTTCCTGTTTTCACAGACGTTCAGTGATGTGGATTTAATAAGTGAAAAATCAACCAAAATAAAATGGTCAGAAGCTTAATCTTCTACTGCTCAATGTCTGATCTACCTCCTTTCTTCTTTGGAGCTCAAGCCAATCAGAACATGCCTGCTCATTGTCAAGGCAACCATCTGTTCCCACTGCAGTGGCTATGGGGTTTCCCTGGAGTGAGAACAGGGGTCTGAGGGACAACATCTAGCAGACGGTACCCAGACCAAACCAGACGCCATGTCCTGTTCATGTATTCCCAAGGGTCCCACAACATTACCTTGGACTGTCACTCAAAAACACACACACACACACACACGCACGCACACACACACACACACATGATCAGCCATCTGCTGTGTTTGCCCACCTGGTATTGTTTGTATTGTTTATTTGTAACGCCTTTTTTTAGACGTTGCTTTATTTTCTAAGCGTGAGCTTTTTTAAATCACAGTTCTTAACTTTCCTTACTTATCCTTGCTCATGGCTCAGTGTAACAGATTAGGTAGCATGTTGTTTGCCTCGATGGCTAATACACAGGTCAGTGGAGATGGTGGTGGCTGCAGTTGCTTGGGGGATGAGATGAAGGCCCAGGAAGGATGGATGAAGAAAGAACAACAGTAAGACACGTTAACTGGATTAGAATCTTGTTTACAGCGAGGGATGTTGAGTTAATTACATCAGGGATCATGTAGGGCAGGTTTCAGCTTTTACAGCAGTGACTAATTTACACTTTATTCCTAATTCCATTGAAAAATGTTATGTGATGTAGCGTAAAGGCTTTTTATTTTTTTATTTTTGCCAGTTTAAAGTTGCGAAGGATGTGTCGGATTCCATCTTTTATTTAAAGTGTCTGGCTCACTGTTCCCTTGGTTTAATTATGCAGGAGATGTAGACTTGGGTGACGGTTCATGCATTTAGATTCACTTAAGTTACTGTCTGCTTTCAGCAATGACCTGGTTTCCTAAACCTAATAAACTGTAGCGGTAATAGTTTAGGCAGACAAATGCAGTTAGGTGCATTTGCAGCAGAAAAGGTACAGAGCTCTTCTGCTTTTTCTTTTTTCCACACAACAAACAAATGCCACTATCAGACAAAGATAACCTGAATAACAAAAAGGCTTCAATTGATGATTTCATTTAATAAGGTTCAAAGCTATCCCAATCAACCTGGCTGTTTGTGAACAGGTAATTGGCCCCTAAACAAAAGAAATGGTTGGAGACACTTTTGGCAGCAACAACTGCAGTCAAGTGAGAACTGGTAATGGGTCTCTCGCGTCTCTGTGGACACGTTTTGACCCACTTGTCTTTGGCAGAATTGTTTGAATTCAACCACATGGGAGTTTTTCCCTTCTGTTTAAGGTCGTACTAAAACTTTGAGTTAAATCTTTGCTTGGACAAGACCACTTGTATCTCCCCCCAAACATGTATTTACATTTACTAAAATGTTCACATTTCCTTTACTTGAATTGAATTGAATAGCCTTTATTGTCATTGTACAGAGTACAATGAAATTGGAGTGCTACTCCCTTGGTGCCTGCTTCTTCTTCTACTTCTACTTGTGAATCTTATTGGCATTATTTCTTTTCTTTCATCTAACTCTGGGCTCATCCATACATTATTATGCGCTTATGCGGGATTGGGTCACGGGGGATGCAGCCTAATGCCTGAGCCATGCTTCTGCGTCAGTGCGGAGACACGCACCTCTATTATCCGTCCTTGCAGGCCTGCTGGAGAGCCCCCGCAAGGACGGACGGAGTCGAGCTCTCCTTTCTAAACATCCGTCCGTCGATGGAGAACACAAGCTTGTGATTGGTCAGGACACTGCTGTCGTCTACACCGCCACCATTGCGCCTTCAAAAACATAGAAAGAGCCGAGAATAACTAGCAGCAGACACGGAGAAGCTTGAAGAATACCTCGCAAAAAAACTCTAAAAATATGAATGTTTAATTCCCCCGTGACTGGAGGAGTGAAAAGATGCGCAGCAAGTGTTTTATTTGTGGACGGAAATGACGGGAAACATGGGTTTAGAGGTGGCGAGCACATGAAGAGGTGGAGGAGAATGAGAGACAAATTTGTCCGTGTTAAAATGTCTCTTATATACAACAAAACCACAATATGAACACACCATCTTAGACCGGATACATGACAGGATACCACAGAACAGCGCTACACCGTCTGTTGTCCTGGCGGGGAATTGCTTTGCAACACTCTCCATGGGATGGAGAAGTATGAGGGCAAAACATCTCCGTCCGTGCGTGCGTCTCTTCCTTTTGGAGCTGACGGAGAAGCATGACTCAGGTTTAAGCAGAGAGGCCCAGGAGGCATCCTAACTAGGCCACCTAGCCTAAGCCACCTCAACTGGCTCCTCGATGTGGAGGAGCATCGGATCTACTCCGGACCCCTCCCAGATCACTGAGCTTCTCACACTATCTTTAAAGGAAAGCCAGACACCGTTTCAGCGGTCTTGTTCTTTCGGTTACTACCTAAAGTTTGTGACCATAGGTGAGGTTAGGAACGTAGATTGACAAGTAAATGGAGAGTGTCGCATTCCGGCTTAGATCTTTCTTTACCACGACAAACCAGCACAACGCCTGCATCACTTCAGACGCAGCACCAATCCGCCTCTTGATCTCATGCTCCATCTTTCCCTCACCTGTGAACAAGATCCCGAGGTACTTAGGGCAGGACCTCGTCCCTGACCTGAAGTAGGCATTCAGATCCTGGATGGGTTTAGTTTAAAAAAAATAAATAAATAAAAACATTAATAAGCTTTAAACAAGCTTTATCATTCTCTGCCTCTTTGAAGCATAAACAATCTGACTTTTTTCTTGAAAAGATCATTTCTTTTAAATGACTCATGGTCCTCATTTAAGATTAGATGCATATTTCTGTAATTTATTGCGTTTGTGTGTCTGAAAATGTGGCCTTCATTGAAAGTTAAAGGTGATGACGAAACTCAAGACAGAACAAAGGAAGCGACCTAATCATGTCTTTCTAGAAGTCTATTTAAGCACATCTTTGTCCCCACATGTTTGAAAACTGTTGGTCTGCTAAGGCAATCGCTCTGTGTTGGCCGTCTTCTTCAACACCTACGGTAGCAGGGAATCACAGATAATCGCCTTGTCCCTCTGCCTTCTCTACATCACCGTGTCCGTTATATTGTCTAGTCTTTATCTTGACCTGTCATCTCTCTTTTTTCCTTCTCTTCTGCCCTCGTGTTTCCTTCTGTCACACACATACCACTTCCCCATTGGGGCTCTGTTGTGTTGGTTCTGTCCAACTTGCTGATAGACATCCGGTACCACAAAAGGAGCCAATCTCAGTTCAACATGGAGCCATTGTTGTCTCTAATAGAATGGACTTAGAGGTGAAGAGGAGCTATTGATTCAGCTGACTGGGAGAGAGGAGAGGAGGAAGAAGAGGATGAACAGAGTAAAGGAAACGGAAGGCTGTTGACACCTTGTTCAGAAAAGGAAATGCAAATGTTGTGGTTCTGTGATGTTTGTCTACGAAGCAGTTTTAACTTATGTCTTCAGTCAGTGGATGGACAGAATGGAGGAGGAGAGGAGAATGTTTGGACAATAAAGTAGTTGGAGCTGATTTCATTCTGTTTCTTCAGCTGATCAAAGAGTAGACATGTTGGGTTTGACAGAGCGAGGGATTGAGTAGAGGAAGAGTGGCGATGAGAAAACATGGAAAATTGGACTAAATAAAGAACTAACTGTGAAAAGGAAGTGAATAAAGGTGAACAATAGTGTTTTCTGTAATGAAATGGGTGAAAAAAGGAAATATTACATAAAAACAATGATGGCCTAATTTTGTACAACTGAGATATAAAAAGGAAATTGAGAACTAAAGTAAAGTAAATATAACAAAAAAAATGTACCACTTCATGTGGATTAGGACTTTAAACACATTGCTATGTCTCCATGTACAAAACTGTTATGCACACTTACATATTAATTTGGTAAATTGTGTCACATCTATCAACTCATGGGTCTGTGTTCAACGTATTTAATCCAGTAGGTGGTGATGTTGCCCTGGTTCCTCAAAAATCTGTTAGAAAGAAATTAAAAAGCAAAAAGGAAATTAACACACTAGTTAGGCTGCAAACAGTCTCTTCACCCGCATGCAGCCATGGTGTTGTGTGCTGCTGTGGCTCCCAGACTCTGGAACTCTCTCCCCCTCAGCCTGAGATCAGTGGATTCAGTGGTCTCCTTTAAAAAGCAGCTGAAACTCACCCGTTCAGTCTGGCTTTTTCACCACCCTCTCCTTGTTCTGCTCTTTTCTACCTATCCCAACTTACATTTTCTTTCTTTCTTTCTTTCTTTCTTTCTTTCTTTCTTTCTTTCTTTCTTTCTTTCTTTCTTTCTTTCTTTCTTTCTTTCTTTCTTTCTTTCTTTCTTTCTCTCTTTCTTTCTTTCTTTCTTTCTTTCTTTCTCTCTTTCTTTCTCTCTCTCTTTCTCTCTTTCTTTCTTTCTCTCTTTCTCTCTTTCTTTCTTTCTCTCTAGCTATCTCTCTATCTCTCTTTCTATCTCTATCTCTCCAATTGAGGGTCAAATAAAAATCACTCAAGATGCGGCTGACCCACAGGGTGCATTTCTATTGAAGACTCTGTTTGTTTACACGGAGGGGGTGGGATTTGAAACATAAACTCAAAAAGCCACTGATGGGTGCTCCATTGATTTTGATTTAAACCCCTGGGTTTTATTAGGATGTTTAGTCAATTTGAATATAAGTGTCAAAGGGACAAAGAGTTGATAATGGTAAAACTCGCAGACTGATATTTCCTCCAAAAGCTTTAAACAAATCAACAAAAACCTAGACAGGATTTTTTTCTTTATTTTGTGCTTGTAGCTATATTTGTGATCTTTTTTAACCATCTTCATCATTTTAAAAGGTGTAAATCATCTTTAAACATTTCCTCTTTCTGTATTTTCATTGGTTCATTATCTTCTATCATACACACGTCTCAGTCATGGAAAATGTGACTTATGCAGGTTGTCCTGTCATGGCGTAAACATCTGAGTTCATTTGCCTTACTCAGCATTGCATGTTCTACCACACAATGCTGTAGTGTTGATGCAGGAAATTTGATATGTTTGCAGCTATATAGGCTTCCTCATTCAATCCAATCCAGAGGTCATGCAGATGGTTTTACCAGTAAAAATGTGTGCTGTATAGAAGAGAATATACAGTAACAAAAAGGGAAATTTTTAAAAGAAGGCTATGATTTCAAGATTGACACCATCAAGTGATTTTGAAAGCAGTTTTTTGTTGTGCAACTGGCTACAGACCTGCAACCCAGTCTTTGCTTAAGAGGTGATGTGTGAAACTGCCTGCAGGAAGAGGAAGCTAGCAATAGGGAACGAAGGGCAGTTGATTAAAGGCAGCAACTTCAATAATGTAAATGTAATTACTTTCAGTGGTGCTCACACTTGCTTAGCTCCTAACTGCATTAACTCTGGAGTGGTAAGGAAAGAAAAAAGGACTGGACAAACCAGAGAGGCTCATTGCGGAAAACGGAGGTAGGGGATGCATTTAAATGTTCAAAAACCAAAGTGAAGTCACAAGGTGTTTTAGATAGTGAAAAAAGAAACAGGACTGGAATGTGTAATCACTTAGAGGAGGATTATTGCAGGATGATGGAAGGAAAGGTTAGGATTAGTAATTTTGGGTTACTTGTGAAAAGTAGAGCTGAAGTTGTCATGGCTACTCTGCTTTCTTATGTTGAAGCAACAGCTGTGTTTTAAGATGAAGAGATGATTATGTACACAGACAAGATGTTCATCAGCAACATAAACCTGCAAACACAGTAGAGAAAAACTTTAATTAGCTTGATTTAGTGAAGATGTCAATAGTAGAAGTGGGTTTATTCATTCAGATGCTGTAAGGATGATGGGAATAAAAAAATATGATACTAAGAGATAATGCTAGGGCACAACGTGGTACTGATCTGCTCAGTCTGAAAAACAACCAAACCTTTTATTTTTCCTTTGCTAAACAATTTCCTCCACATCCCTTTTTCCTCCTCATCTTCTCCATCTTCCTCCCTCATTCTATCATCTGCAGGGTAGTTTGCCACATCAGCTGTTCTCCGTCCACACTAAAATGACCCCACAAGGAAACATAATCCTACACGCGTTCATGTGTTTGGGTGCACACAAAACGCCAACACGCTGATCTTGCACAGATTGTATTCTGCAAGCTCAACCAACGAATACTGCTAGCTCCTTTGATTTTGATCAGCTTCTGTTATTATCGCTATATTCTCCAGAAAATAAATATGGCTTAAGCATATACAATATGTTTGTCTTAATTTGGCGTTAGCCCGAGGCGTTAGCCCGAAACCAGTGTTGTTGCAAAAGTTCTCTTTGGACCCTCTTTGAATTGGAAATAGTGAGTTGAAGATTTCAGATGCTCTATTGGATCAGTGCTTTTGGAGCGTGTAGGCCATCTTGTAAATTAAAGTTAAAAGAAAGTACAAAAGGAGTATTGGGTTAATAGAAGCCAGATTAACGCATAATGGGTACATTTTACGTCTGTTTTTAGCAGAGGTGGACGATGTTCCAAAAATGTACTTTTCACAGAATGCATGTCTATTACCAACGTCATTTAGCCCATGCCAAAAGATGTTGGTATTTTAAGAAAAAATAAAAAGATGTGTGTACGTTGCTGATATTCATATCCCTGTAACATGTTTTGGTATGAACTGGATGGAAGTGGGTAGAGTCACGTGGCATGTAGAAGATGTGGGCGGGGCAATGGGTAGCGGCTGGTGGTTTGGTTGCAGCAGCACCAAATACAGAATTTTTCCTAATGGTTATTTAAGGATTTTAGGCTTCTCATCAACAAAATCTGCCACCACTCCTTCTACCTGTAGCTGTACATGTACTTATCCATTTATTGTTATCGAGGTGAAATGCTCATTATACAGTATAATGATACTGATTTGAAGCCATATCAACAGCCCTACTTTCCAATCAATCAAACACATGTATATTCTTCAGAAGATCCAACCACCTGCAATTTTAACAATGCCCAGGTTCCTGCCTTGAATATCACAGTTCATTTAAGCCATTGAAGGTCATGCCATGCTGGCAGATGATATGGTGTAATGGGTCATAGCCTAGACATGACTTCAGTGTGTCCATTCCTGTACCACATTCTCATTAAATAGTCAATGCTGGTGATCATGGTTCCATATTCATAAATATGCAACCACCACATTTCCCCTTCTCTGATAACTAATAAACTGCCACTGATATAACCAACCACCACAACTGCACTACAGGCATTTTTGGGCCAATTACAATTATTCTGATTCTAATTATACTTATTTAAACGGGGCAATTTCAGTCTGAGTTTTATCTTTTTTTATTCACTCAATGTTTTAGACAAAAATTTCTTTTTTCTTCCACTGGTAGCTTTTTAATCACCTTTTTGTTATTTGAAGTCAAAAAGTCATGTTTTTTTCATGCCAGTTCCAGTCAGGTGGCCTTTTTCTTTATTTATGGCTTTTAAAGATGGACCAGACTTCACAAAAGGTGTGAAATTGCCCCTCAGTAAACAACCTGACATCTGTTGTGGCAGCTGAAGCTTCATGAAAATTCATTCACAAACTGAAAATTGGAAATTTTCAACCTTTACAATGGGCACTGTGAAACACTGACCCTCAGGGCCAAGTGGCTGCAAAGCATCCCTCTGAAACAAATATGAGCTTTATCAAAAAAGACCAGTTTCACGGCTTGTTGAACAAGTTATTTACCCATAATTATAAACTAACAACACTCTCCATGGCTGGTTGGTGGGTCTGAGGGCCATATTATGTAAGAGCATGTTTATTCTACAACAGAAAGAGTCTGAGTTACTCATCCATGTACATAGTTAACTATTTAATTTATGATGCAAAAGACCAAATCTGGTTATGGACATTTAGATGAGTTTGGGCCCATCTCACTGTCAATTATGCATCTTTGGCATAAAATTTGTTTGATTTACTTGAATCAGTCACATATAGAATTTATTATATTGTTATATTTTAGTTGTGCACATTTAAAAGTATATCCCAACCTTAAGTGAAATTGCATCCATTGTCATATTCCCAACAATTGCATAAAAGGGAAAGAGCGTTTTGTAACCTACCCAGTCCTTCTCCTAATCTGGCAGTATTCGGATAGATTTAGCTTTGCATGGTAACAGCTAGCATCATTAAAATTCAAAAAGACAACTACTTTTGTAAACACAAATATGTGGCTACTAGCCTTATACCCAGTGCTGGATTTTGAAGTAACAGTTTAGTAAGTTGCAATAAAATTGGCGTAGTACATGAAAGGCGAAGCAGTTATCTGCATCATGTCCTTGAGCTTTGCAGCAGTGGCTTACAGCGATTCTTTGGCACAATGTAGCTCCAAGTCCAAATCAGCTCCTGGAGTTCCTTTGCGTTATTATTTTCATTTGCAATCGAACTGATTATGGAGATCACCAAGAAAAATTTGGATGATTATTGAGTAGTTTTCATGACTATTTGCAACTTAATTGCTAGCTGTTACCATTCACTTACATTGTCTATGCTAAGCTACAAGTAACAGAATATTTGCCAGATTAGGAGAAAGATTGCACTGATTACAAAATGCTCTTTACCACTTTACCACTAACTCTGGGAAATATGACTGCATTTAATTAAGGGGTGAAATAAACCTTTAAAGCCTTACAATTTTACCGGGTGAATGTGGCATAAACTGAGTATGATATTCCAGCTAAGT
This sequence comes from Nothobranchius furzeri, assembly GCF_043380555.1. NCBI lineage: Eukaryota > Metazoa > Chordata > Actinopteri > Cyprinodontiformes > Nothobranchiidae > Nothobranchius > Nothobranchius furzeri. The sequence continues at coordinate 55,140,289 of NC_091741.1, read as the reverse complement.
AAAAAATGTGCCTAATTAATTATTTGAAAGGTTTAAACAAACAAAATAAAAGTCCCTAAAGAAACGCAGTATTTACAGTTGTTCCACTGTTTTAGATAGAGCTTTAGTCCACATTGACTCACTTGGATTTTTCTCCTCTCCTCAGGACAACTATACATTTGCTCAGCCTGGCATTCAGAGGAAAGTCAAGGCCCTGGAGGAGCTGGTCAGCAGGATTGATGGTGAGTTATCGCTTCTGTCATCGTCCATCCATCCACCCACCCACCCACCAAGCCATCCATTCATCTGTCCATCCATTTACAGTAGTTCCTTTTTCGTCTCAAAATTTGGTTGTCTTTTTTTTAAATCAATTCTCCATGAATATTTACTTGGCAGATACTAAAATGAATGTTTTCCACAATCTGTACAGGGATTAATTATACAAACAAATCCAAGCAAGTAAAATCAAACCAAAACAAAACACTGAGAGGGGTGCCCAGAGGTAGTTGAGGCAGCATCCCTCCGCCTAATTGAAACAACCCACTGGTCAAGAAGGCAAGCAAAATATTTAGTTTTTAATGGTTTAGTTGGCTTCAATCAAGTACCCCACAGAAAGTGACCAGAGGCTTTGGATCTAAACGAGGGTGATGTGGAAGTCCCTGATCCAGAATGTGTGGCATCTGGGACATAAAAGAAAATACTTCACTTGTTTTTACATTTGTCAGCATATGAGTTTATTTCAGAGAATGATGATAGGCACATAGAGGAACTGAACTGACACTTTTGTCTGGAGATGAAAGCTTAAATCCACTTCCCACAATGCCCCAGGACTGCCAATCTTGTATTCACAGTTTTATTGCATTTATTACAGAACATAAGATTGAAAATGCACTTTAAATCAACTCTTGTCAGCCTTAATTTGCTTATATATGTACACACACACACACACACACACACACACACACACACACACACACACACACACACACACACCAACAAAAACAACAACTTTAAATAAATTATCCTGTATCTCTGATTTTATTTCTATCCTCAGCCATTGCAAGTCTTGACTTCAGTTTTAACATTTGAATGAGCAACTTAAAATATCAACTCTATTGTGACAGGTCACACTGGATTATTTTCCAACTCAGTAACACACTTAAATGTTTTTAATTCCCAAATGTGCTTTTGCTCTAGTGTCTCATTGACACAGTGTTGTGTTTTTATTAATCCTGCTCTAAGGAGCCTCCATATGCGTTCATACAGGATGCAATGTGCAAAACAAGCTCTTATCACAGCAGGCTTTTGTTGAGCGGTCGTGTTCTCGGCTAACCTTGATGCCGTCCCACTCTCCTGTCACCTGCTCTGTCAGCCAGAGGGTGAGCAGGATTCACCCGCTGCATTTAAATGGACGGGAGGGGATGTAAGTGTGTGTTTGTGCGTGCACAAGAGTAAATGTCGATGAAAGTTAGTGACTATATGCAAGCCTGTCTGACACATATGCACCGCTGCCCTGACATTTTTTAGACAATACCCGCAGGGGCTGTGTGTCCAAATCAGTCGGAGACGACACATGTGGACTTTAGACTGCCAGGTCTCTCAAAAAGCAGGTATTGTCTGTGATGGAATGATAACATGCACAACACGTATATTGCAAAGAACAGAAAAAATGCAATGAATGTTCAGCTCAAATCTTTGCATGAAGTTTTCGACAAATCAAATGAAACTCTTCACCCATTTGGCCAACCGGGTGGTTTCTTATGAGTTAGATGCCACCCCCATAGGGTAGCAAAGACCTTTTTTTAGCTTAGTTCCGATTCTGCTTTTCCCAGCATCCACTGATTGCCTTTTCTTGTTCATTTTCTTTTTTCCTTTCCTCGCATCTTTTGATCACAACTTTTGCTTTTCCCATTGTTTATGATATGTTTTAGTCATTTATAATTAAAAAAAATGTCTTTGTTTAAATTTTTTGTTAGTGAGTTAAGTATTGTAATATAATAAGTCATATCGTCATCACAATATTAATCACAGTTATCGCACTTTGCAGGTTTTCCTAATATCATGCAGCCCAAATTTGAAGCTTGGTCTTCATTGATTTTGTTGTCACTTTTCTATCTAATTTTTATTTTTGTCCCAAAAGAGTGAGTCAGCATCAACATTTCAAAAGTGAATAATTGAATGTACTTTAGGATCTAACAAAAAGGACAGAATTGCAGAAAACTTGATTCAAAACACCAGAAGATAAAAGGCAATGTCACATTCTTCTAAATACTTTTCACATCTTGCTCAGTTTATTCACAAAAACAAGTCCATTAAACCCGGTACCAAGTTCAAATCCATAAAGCACTGATTTCAAGGCAAAGGCAACAACAGACTCCAAGTTGGTCCACCTCATCTGCACTCCACGACACACCCGCATCGACATAAAAAATGATCCAACGTTTTTACTGTATCTTCTTCCATAAGTGCCCTGTCATCATGACTGGGGCAGACATTTTATACCTCGCTAGCTTGACATTACCAGCTCTAATGAGATCACAGATACCTCTTATCTTGTGTTACAGGATTGTTTTTCGCTTTGCTGTCGACACAGCATCTGTTCTGAGAACAATAGCCTCTCATATCTCCCAAAATTACCCATCAGCACTTATCAGATGTGGGGTTATCCAGAGCGTTGTGTGTTGTGATAAAAACTGAGGATGCCTCTTCTAATAGCTGCTGGGCCAATATTTGACTGTAGCTCTTTGGTATGATTCTTAAATTAGGGTATATAATTATTTGCATTTACTTTTTATATTTATAACTTTTTTGAGTTATCCTGTCAATTACATTTACAGAGTTTATATTTAATGGTTATCTCATTCATTTGTGAATCTGTTTAGCACTCTTAACTGCTTGTAAGACAAATAATTGTGGCCCATTAAATATAAAAATGACCTTCTCAAAATAATATAAACGTGTAAATAAATCTACAGAAAAGAAAGAGTTGCTCATGAGCCACAATCTATTTTCTATTCACTTTTGTTTTCACGTTGCAGGTACTGTGGCCATTTAAAGTTCTTATGTCTGCTTCTATCAGCTCATTTGTAGCTCCTGTTTAAGAGAAGCAGTTTTTGTAGCTCGGTAGGAAGTCACGAACGTCAAAGGAGGGCCTCATTGGTCCAAAAACATCAGACAAGCTAAAGTTAATTCCATCAGCATCTGTGCTGTAAACAGCAGCTCCTACTCTGGAGAATTACCCCAACTTCACACTGGAAGCATCAGCAGCGTGGAACGGCAGCGGAACGTTGCTGCTTCAAATTGAATCCATTATAGACTATGGACTGCGATGGACTGGCAATCTGTCCAGGGTGAACCCCACCTTTATGCCCATAGACTACTGGAGATAGACACCAGCCCCCCACGACCCTGCATGGACAAGTAGGTACAGACAATGGAAGGTTGGATATAGTCTGTGGGTTGATTCAAACCGGCCGCGACATGTAAAATCTTTGGCGCGTCCCAAAAACAGCTTGTTGTGCCGTGCCGCTAAAGATAGGATTTGTTTATTTATTTTTTATTTTTTTGCTGTGAGCCACTCCTGGGAAACGTCAATTCATATACTGTTTCAGTGTAAAACATCTGGCAATTTTCAATGTAAAACTATTGCAGCGATGAAATTTTATATCTATGTAGACTACGTCTACACACTTAAGTGCTGGTACTGCTGTAACAAGTGAGTTTTCCCCACTGTGGTATCAGTAAAGTCTATTCTATTCTATCTCATGGCTTTATTTACTACAGATTTTTTAGAGAAATGCAGCGGTGTGTTTTTCGTGGCTTTAATCCTGGCAGCGGTGATGTATGACTTCAAACAGTGATATCAAATGTGATTTCCTTCATTTTTTGGTTTAATGGTGGGTGGCATTAGCAAAGTGTGACCTTTGAAGTCTTGAGGGATTTTGAGATCTTGTGACCAGTGACGGCTGGTGTGTTTATTTATTTTTGGGTAGGGTGCAACTTAACAGGTGTTGTGCCAAAAAGAGCGTACCAGCCGAGATTTGCATGACCTATGAGAAGGTGCATACAAATAGCCTAACAAGGTTTTTTAATAAATTTGTACTATTAACATGTTTCTTATCCATTAGCTTCCTTAAAAAATAATGGTTTATGGGCAGATAAATAAAAAAACTGACTGTTTATTGGAGGAACATTTGTCTTTATACATTTGTTATTTCGAGTCACATTCCCGGATTTTTAAACCAACATGAAAATTCAAGCAGGCAGAAAAAAATATATAAAAACCTTCAATAAACAGTAGTCTCCAACGTGTTTAAATAAAACTTGTTAAAAATGTAAATGTTAAATCATTATTTCATTATATTTCTAGTCAAAAACAAAAGGTTTTTCAGGAGAAACACAGAAAAGTTTTGACATTCTGAATGTATTAAAAATAGACTCATCACGCAGCGTTAAAGCTGACTTTAAGTGCAGTAAAAAGCAAAACAATCACAGACAGTACAGCTAAAAAGAACTAAAAATGAAACCAAACAGGCAGTTAAAACCATAAAATACACAACTGTAGAATTAGGCAATCAAAGTTGGACGAGTAATGCAGAAACATTCTCACACCTTTGCTGACTTTGGTTTGCTTTAGTACAGAATTTTTGGAATTAGACCAGACTTGCCTGATCAACGGCATTCAGTTCTGGTAGCTGCCTGTCTGGGACGCTGTTGCTGCAAACGAGTGCCGATGAAGGAAAACAAGACATGAAGAAAAATAAAGCCCATCATCATTTAGCCAAACACTTTCTCTACCCCCTAAGCTACATTTTTGTCACAAACATCATTCTTTGTTTGAATGTTTTAAAATGTTATTCCATTGACTGGTCCAATCCACGTACCACCATCTTCCATCTAAACAACATAAAAACGTAATAGTTTCTTTAGGTAGCAACGAGCAACCCTTCTTCTCCTCCTCACTGCTCCAAGTCTCTCCAGAAGACTTATATTCCAATTTTCTCTGCTAATGATCTTTGCTTCTTTGGACTTGAGCTGTAAGCTTTGTTTTGTTTGGAAAAAAAGTGCATTCTGTTTACGTCACTCCCGGTTCTCTTGATACGAGTCACACTGAGCATATTGCACAGGGCTTATGCTACTACTTGTAGCTAAATGGGAATATAAAGAAATTACTGCTTATCCAAACAATAATTGCATCAATTCATCAAATTTGTATATTTGAAAGAGTTTCAAACTTTCAACAAGACCCACTTTTCCTCTCGGTGAGTTTTTTTTTTTTGTTTTGTTTTTTGCTGTCAGAACATTTCCGAAAACGTTTTGATTTGAAAACATCTAGTATTTTAACCAACTCATTCCCTCATCTCTTACCTTGTTTCTCTTGAAGCGTGTGATTAAAGGTATCCATTCAAATTTCTAACTTCAAAAAATAAATACAATAAAATAAAGCAAACATAATCGAAGCCTTTGCTTTTTAAATTCAGTATCAAACACTGACG